>NW_020176571.1:17721548-17740278 GCF_003031525.2 Neophocaena asiaeorientalis asiaeorientalis | reverse complement strand
GGGAAAAAAAAAAAAAAAAAAAAAAAAAAAGTAGAATTCTTAACTTTAGAAGAAGGGCTATTGGGAGCTAATGGGGCATATTTGGGTAGGATATTTGTTTGATTTTAGAATGATGAGGGAGTCCCTCCATACTAGGGAGTGGCAAGATACAAGGGGCGTAATTTTGAAGACAACAGAGGATGCTATTGAAAATGATTTTGGGGAGTAAGTGTGAGCTAACTAAAGAAATGTTGCAAAGTTGCCAAGCAATGGGGTTTCCTTTTTGGTGATCATGAATTTCTAGTGAAACCCATCTGTCCTATTGTGTGCAGGCCCAAAGAAAGCAAGGTTGTCCTTTTTTTTTTTTTAGGATATTCTGGATGATGTGACAAAATGTGAGAGGGGCAAGTAAATTCAGGTTTTAGGGAATATTATTATTTAATGGCATATAAGAGAATTTAACCTGGATAAGAGAGAAATGAATAAAGAGAGAACTTATGAATTGGGAGAAAGCAGAGAACTCCTGAGGCTAGACATCCCAGTGAGGTCACAGAATAATGGTGGTGGTCCAAATTGAACTAATTGTTTAATTAGTGATTTGGAAGATAGAACAATTATAGGTGATGACACGAGTTAGTGATTTGGGCCAACGGTGGGAATAGCTAAAGTATGGTGTAAGGGACGCTTGTGGAGAAGGGAAATTCAAGGGTTTAAGAGGCTATTGGGTCACAGGGGTCATTTACCTCGCCATCTAAATCACACTCGTTAAAGACAAGGCTTGGTTTCTCTCTCGTGAATATTACAACTCCATTCTGTCTTTTTTCCTAATTCTTCTGCCACTATTGACATATTTTCTGCGTTTCATGTTTTTTTTTTTTAAGGGAATGTGTTTGGTTCCATCAGTCATCATTCAGTTTGAGGTTCCTTGTTGGGATTCTCAGAGCCATCTCTGGTCTAGGACACTGGCCAGTCTATAGAGGTTTTCTCTGAGTTAGTCTTGGCCTAGTCTGTCCAGTTTAGATTTTAGAGAATATGAAGACCTGTGCAAGGTTCTCAGAAGAAAGCTGTGCATAGGGTCAATGCAACAAGCATTGTATGTGTGTGTGTGAAATTATATCACATGCCATTTCTCTATATATACTCATGTGTATGTATCTTAATTCAATCAAGTAAAATTCAATGAAAATACCTTTTAACTTCTTCCCAGAGCTACTCACCAATATCTTTTCACTGGAAAAACCAGAAGAAGGAGAAGTAGCTGGGTACTCTGAGACTGCAGGGCATGAGAATTACCGGTCAGCAAGCACACACACTAAGCACACCTTCCTTTCAAAGAAGTCCAGGATCCAGGAACTGTGGGAGCATTGAGGAGTAAAGGGGTAGCTCCTGGTAGAACAAGGGAAGCTATGTGTAGTTGGCCAGAGCTGTGGTTAGATGCCCAGTGGCACTTACTCTGGGCGTGGAAGCACCTCCTATATGCATGACTGATTTAACTAATATAAAAAGCAATTTCTTATTTTTGAATCTTGAAGACCAGGAAAAAAGGGACAAATGAAATCCAAAATAAATGAAAAAAATCAATATATTTTTTGTTGGAAAATGAGAGTGAACTGTACAATAAACCCTCACAATATTTCCATCTGCTAGGTAGATGACTCTAGAATGGTTTTACATTTATAATTACAGAGGGAATGTGTGAAAGACCCTTATTCGTTTTTTCCCTTCTCTTAAAAAAATGGTGAATAGGGCCTTTAATACTCAATCTTAAATGAATGTTGTATATTTTGGCGTGGTGTCAAAGTGCTAACAGAACTCGTACTATGGTCTTCTAAAGGGAAAACACAAATAGTTTCACACTGAGGTATTTTGAAACAGGTGCTCTGGACAATTAAAGAACTCTGTGGCTTTTGAAGGCACCCTTCCAAGACCTAGAAATCTGAAAAATGAATACAACACTGTCACTTTGATAAACTATCTGGTTTTTGCTTCTACTGGGGACAGAAACCAGAATGCAAAGAGCGCAGAGTAAAGTTATGTTTATTAAGGTGTAATGTACAAGACACTGCTTGAAAGTTGCCAATGACCCAAGAAAAAAAGGTTATACTCAGTTATTTAGATCCAACAGCAAAACACCAACAGTTCAGTTACTCTTAAATTTTTGGCTTAACTTAATGTCACCATAATATGAATAGAAATGTATAAAAATTACAATTTGGGATACACAAGGCTATGACTGAAACTGGAATTTTGTAATATAAAGCAAAGGGAAAATATGTGTAAGAGAACAAATTACATAGGATTAAAGGAAAACAGGGGAAGAAAAAGAATGAAAGAGAAATGGGGGTTGGGGACAGGGAAACCATAGGACAAAATCCAAGTGCAAGAAAATGAAAAGAAAAATCACTTGGACTGTTGAACAAAACCCAAGTTCTAGACCTGGATATTTTCAACAGAAATAGGACATTACTAACAATAAATAGTTATTTCAAGTAGTACTGAGACATTAGAGAACTAACTCAATGTTTTTGGACATGAACCAGTTTTATCATCCATAAGAGGAAAATATAATCTCTGCTTTGTATACCTTACATGATCTTAGTGAGTCTCAAATGAGGAAGTGGTTTTTAAATCATCATAAAAATATCTAGTAGATATTTTTGTGAAGGTTCAACCTAGAATCCTAAAAGAGAAACAGTCTAGAACAACACACCGTCAAAATCCTGGTGGCCTATGACCTAAGGAAAAGAAAGAGTAACAGCCAAGCAAACAATGGCCAGTTCCCCAGGGAAAAGATCTGAGCTGGGATTCATTCTCAGAAAGAGGGAAGTGATGACCTCATGCTACTTCCCCATGAATTTAGAAGATGACACAGTTGTACTAGTCATTCACGCAAACTGAAATGGCCTAAGCCAGTCTTGGTCCAATGGGTGCACAGATTGTCCTTAGTTGGATGGGTAATCGTACGAAGTTTTGTTTCCACTGCAGTATAGATAAAGCCTTTAAAACAGGTTATTTAACCCCACTGGGCTTTTAATAATTACCATAATCATTAGAGGATTTTAAAAAAATTTAGATTAGAAATTTCATTATCTATACTCTTGACTAAACCTGGGGGGCAGGTACTAAATTCATTGCTAAAATTCATCTGCAAGTTAGAGTTTAAATGTATTTTCCCAGACATGTACTTTATATTTTTTTATTACCCTTCAATTCCTCAGAAATTTTCTCAAGATCTATTTCATTTTGTAGCTTATTCTCTATGTTTCAATGAGGCATTTGCATGTTGTCTTCATTACCATATAATTATGTTATATAACATTTATAAGTTTAACTTTTCTCTATGAAACTCAAAAGAAGTTAATGGGTTTTGTGTAATTCATTTTCCTCCCACCCCACTGAACCAAAGGATCAGAAACTACCATGGCCCTCATTTTACTGACCAGTGGTCAATCTATTTCTGTCTCATAGGCTGGTCAAGGCTTCATGTTACTCAGGCTCTTATATCCCAGGTCTAGTGGTTCTTAACCCTGGACTCACTTAAGAATCACCTGGTAAGCATTGGAAAAATAGCCCGCCCAGGCCTTACATCAAAACAATTGAATCAGAGCTTCTGATGATGGGGCCTGAACATCAGTATTCTTTCTAAACTCCTTAGGTGATCCTGAAGTACAGCCAAGGTTCAGAACCATTGCTCTAAAGCAGTGACTTTCAAACTTTAATTTCAGTAGGAATTATAAGAGGATGTTGTGGAAATACTGATTCTGATCTAGTAGGTCTGGATGGTCCCTGATATTCTGCATTTCTAACAAATCCCCAGGTGATACAAAACGCAGAGCACATAAAATTATTCGAATGACGATTTTCTCAATTCTTCCAAGGATAGTACACAACTAGGACCATTCTAAATGCATAGATTTTGTAAATTCTTACATTTGTAAATTCATAAATTTTGTAAATTCTTACAAAATTTGAGTTCAGAAAGCCTGCTTCGTCTGTGAATGGAAATTGAAATAATAAAGATCAAGCAATACCTTTTATACCTTGACAGCACATCTTAGTCATTTCTGTCTTTATATGTCCACTAATTAATTGGCTAACCTGGAACTTTTAGATTCACAGGACATCAATACCTTCTTCATCCACTTCCACACTGCAACCTGCCATTTATTCAAATTCTATTCACTTATCAAATCCCTAAACTTTGGCCTCTATCCTGCTACTTTACTGAAATCACCCCCTCCAAGATCAACTTCTTTGGTTAAATCCAATGAACTCTCTTTTAAGTCCATCTTATTTGACTTCTTTTTCATCCTACCTCACCGTTTAAACAGTCTCCTTCTTAGCTTCTTGCCACTGAAATCCACTCGTACCTCTCAGCTCACTCTTTCTTCCTCTTCCTTGTTTCCTCTGTATATCTCTTAAATGTTGGCTATTCTTGAGGTATTACCCTTGTCTTCTCACTCTACTCACCCTTTCTGAGGTATCTTGCCTAATCCTATTGCTTCCTTCAATGTGCTGGTGACTTCCAAATCCATGTCTCCAGACCAGAGCAATTTCTAGACTCAAATTTCAATTGCCCGTTACATCTCTTGGCCTGAATATCAAATTTTTCATTACCCATTCTAAACCTATATCCATCCCCAACTCTCTCTTTTTCCTAAATCCACTATAGTGAATACTGTAAACACTAAGATAAGAAATTAGTGAGAAACAAGGGAGAGGTGGTGACACCTGGGAAAGGATGGCTGGTCACTTAGTTAGGTCACCTCAGGGAAATAAAACCTCATGAATTTCCCTAAATCCAAATTCTGCCCTCAGGTTCAGAAGCCTTATTTTATCAGGGTCTGCCTGGTTATAACCAATGTTATACTGTAAAACTGTAACCCAAGTTATTTCAATAAATTTCAGCTCTAATATTCCCATCAATGTGACCAAGATGTGCTCTCCTTATAGAACAACCTATGTGGTAAGTCAAATTATAACCAAATATTTGCTCAATAACCATGGAATCAGTGCAGAGGAGTTGTTAGATAATTTAAACATATAATAGAATCAGGTTAATATTCAATACTTCATTTATTCTACAAATATTAATTGAGCACAATGACTGAAGCTTTGCTATGGATCGTAATTCTTAGTTTGTCATTCAATACCCCCTTACCCAAGAAGCTGCTTCCTGACAGCTGCTGGCCTTCATAACATTTCTTTTTCTTTCTTCCCATCACAGATCAACCCATCTACTTTCACCTCCACTCATACTGTCTGCTAGTTGATGTCTTCATTGTCTTCATACTGTCATTGATGTCTTCATGTTTTTAATCTGCTTTCTATCTATTGCAGCCTCAATGTTCTGGAAAAAGTCATCCCCAATCTTTAAAATAACAGTGCTTCTTTACTGTACCTACTTATTACTTATTATATGTTTTAAGTCTCAGAGGGGAATTTTATTTTAAATTCCTAGAGTTCCTTACAACCCCCACCCAAGTATCACCTACAGATACCATCATTCACCTATTTCAAAATCCTAGTATCATAGTGACTACTTAGTGACTACTTTTCCTGTTTCATTTCTCCAAATACTTAAAGATACAACTACAGTAACTCAGCCCTCATCTTTCCTCACTAGGATCATTGCTGTAACATCTATCTTCCCCCTGCCTTAGGTATGGAACCTATCCAACCCCTTCTCCACAATGCCTGCAAAGCTTAAGAAGTAGAAATTTCTGTTGTTGGGACTATCACCCAAGACCACATATTAGCTGAACCTGAAGCTGCTGGATCTAACAGAGCTGTTCTCAACTGGGGGATATTTCCTCCCAGAGGACGTTAGGCAGTGTCTGGAGACAATTTTAGTTGTTACAACTTGGGGGATTCTACTGGCATCTAGTGGGTAGAGGCCAGGGATGATGTTAAATACCCTAAAATGCATAAGATGGCTCCCACATCAAAGAATTATCTGGCCCAAAATGTCAGTAGTGCTGAGGTCGAGAAACTCTGATTAATATCATCCCAAGAAGAATGAAGCATAGTCACTGTATTCATGCCACTTACTACTACCTTCATAGATATATGCCCCCCAGGCTACTCTCTACCACACGCCATCAGCTCCTAATGCTCAGAAATTAATTTTCTCAGTCCTATCTTTCCATTCTGCCCCAAACTCCTCTCCCTGTGCCTCTTGAAATGTTGCTCATAGTCTGGGCACTTCTTATATGCCTAGCCTCTTCTCAGAGCATCATTTCAACTCCTTAACTTATCTGAATCCTTAAGTAGTTCCTGAGGAGACCATGTCTCCTATTAACCTTTCAGTTTGTCTATTCTGTCACACTTTATAAAACTCAAGATTGGGAAGTGGAAATGTTGTCCTCCTCTAATCTCACATTAGGTGTCCTTTAATGCCACCAACCTCCAAACGATTTCATCTCTACAGTCTGGTTCAGGAATCTGCTTCTCTCTCTCTCTCTTTCTCTTTCTCATTCTCTCTCTTATTCTCACCTTATTTGTCTATGTGCTCTCTTCTGGTCTTCGTTTTTGTCATGTATAGTCCTCTTGGTCATTACCCTTCATTCATTGAAGGTGCTGGCTCATCACTTTTGGTAACTTAAGCACTCTTGTGAACACACCCCAAATTCTGATCTCTGATTCCTGCATTATTTCATGTCCAATGACATTCTCCTCCTTTCCCACAGTCACACCATCTCGTGCTTTCTCTGTTTCTCTACCACTGACCATACTCTTCCCCTCCATGGATATCCCTTTACCTTCTACTTTCATTGAGTGACTTCTGGTCACATTTCAGGACTCAGTTCATTAGTTAGCTTCTCAGGGAAGTCTGGGATGTATTGCCAGATCCCCTGCCATGAGTTAGATGTGCCTCTGATGCACTGTTTTAGCATCCAGTGCAAACCTATATCTTGCATTTAGAAAGCTTTTTAATGATTTCTTATTTATGTGTCTGTCTCTCTCAGTTGATTTTAGCCTCCATCAGAGGACTATGTGTCTAATTTGCCTTAGTATTCCCAGAAGCTAAAATAGCACATGGTATATAATTGTTGACATGTCTCTCCCCACTCCCATGAGTCTCTCCAGCTCTCAGTTGTCCTTGAAAGTTATAAAAGGAAGAACAGTCAAGGCAGCAAGATACTCCCATTTATAAACGCCAATAATAAGATAAATGCCACTGACCAGTCCTGGAGGGTGTCCATACAATGACATTAACTGCTTGCACAGTGTCCAAGTCAGTCAGAGACTCAACAGGCTTACATATTCCTTCTTTGTTATAGCTCTAATCCTGGTTGGTTTTCTTCCAAGTTTTGCAAACAATATTACGTTCCTGTGCTCAGAACTATATAAGATCTAAATGTTCTCTTCTCATTATATTTTCTAATGCCAGTTTGTATGAAGTTGGTCTGTTTTTTTTTATTCTCCTTGTATGTTTCATTCTGCTTTTCAGAGGACGTTCATGTTTCTCTGCATATGCCTACAGATTTCTTTAAAACTCTTAAGATTCCATTTATATTTTATTTTACTCTCTATAAATAGTAAGCACTTAATAAATGTTGACTCCTGAAAATGATTACAATTTTGAGGAACTCACAGTCCTTGTGTGGTAGAGTAACAGATGAACTCCCAATGTAGACAAAGAGTGCCAATCAGCACATGCTCTCAAATCAATGACTCAATATCACTAGTAAGATTGAGTTTCATTTTTCTTTCTCCTTCTGCTAGACATAAATAAACTCACTGAAGATAGGATTCCATCTTATGTTTTTGATCCATAAAACTGGGATTGACATATATACACCACTATGTATAAAATAGATAACTAATGAGAACCTACTATATATCTCAGGGAACTCTCTACTCAGTGCTCTGTGGTGACCTACAGAAGGAAGGAAATCAAAAAAAGAGGGGATATATGTATACATATGGCTGATTCACTCTGCTGTACAGCAGAAACTAACACAACATTGTAAAGCAACTATACTCCAATAAAAATTAATTTAAAAAATAGTGAATGAATAACAGTGAGGAACACTCTCCCTCACACAATTCTTTTATGCAATATTGAGTGAAGCCATCTACAAACATATAGTAATTAACAGACATACATGCATACCCACCATGTTTATATTCTGAAAGATTACAGCAATGGAAACTCTTGTGAAATAAGAACCCTCAGTGGTAAAAACACTACCACTTAGAAATCCTAAAGAGAATTCTTTTCTGTGTCTTAGTAAAACATGTGGAACTATTATATAACAATCATTAGATACTAATAACTTTTGAAAAGGAATTTATTATAAAAAATTTTCAAATAAAAAATTTTTTAAAATCTAGTCAGATGCCTTAAGAGGATGCCTTTACCCGTCTTTTCACTTCTTGTGTTGACAAGATACAAACTGGGATTGGCTCATGTAGATTAATGCCTTTAAAGCAACTTCTGACTATGTTTTTTTGGCTAAAATCTAGGTGAAGTATTAGATAAACTTTCAAAAAACAAGAGGTTTAAAAAAGCCTTCTTAAAAATAATATCTTACATTTCTTTGTGCTCTCTTGGTTTTTACAACAGTATCTTGAATTGATTGTGTTGACTTGCTATGTGGTTGTTAAACAACTGTCACGTATCTTCATTTCAAACATAACTATTTAAAATGTTGAGTGAGGAAGGAGGAGCTTCAAGATGGCAGAAGAGTAAGACATGGAGATCACCTTCCTCTCCACAAATACATCAGAAATACATCTACATGTGGAACAACTCCTACAGAACACCTACTGAACGCTGGCAGAAGACCTCAGACCTCCCAAAAGGCAAGAACCTCCCCACGTGCCTCGGTAGGGCAAAAGCAAAAAGAAAAAACAGAGACAAAAGAATAGGGATGGGACCTGCACCAGCAGGAGGGAGCTGTGAAGGAGGAAAGGTTTCCACACACTAGGAAGCCCCTTTGTGGGCGGAGACTGCGGGTGGCAGAGGGGGAAAGCTTCGGGGCCGCGGAGGAGGAGAGCATAGCAACAGGGGTGGAGGGCAAAGCGGAGAGATTCCCGCACAGAGGATCAGTGCCGACCAGCACTCACCAGCCCGAGAGGCTTGTCTGCTCACCTGCCGGAACGGGCGGGGGCTGGGAGCTGAGGCTCGGACTTCGGAAGTCGGATCCCGGGGAGAAGCTTGGGATTGGCCACGTGAACACAGCCTGAAGGGGGCTAGTGCACCACGGCTAGCTGGGAGGGAGTCCGGGAAAAAGACTGGACCTGCCGAAGAGGCAAGAGACTTTTTCTTGCCTCTTTGCTTCCTGGTGCGCGAGGAGAGGGGATTAAGAGCGCCGCTTAAAGGAGCTCCAGAGACGGGCGCGAGCTGCAGCTAAAAGCGTGGACCCCAGAGACGGGCATGAGATGCTAAGGCTGCTGCTGCTGCCACCAAGAAGCCTGTGTGCAAGCACAGGTCACTCTCCACACCTCCCCTCCCGGGAGCACGTGCAGCCCGCCACTGCCAGGGTCCCGTGATCCAGGAAAAACTTTCCTGGGACAACGCACGGTGCACATCAGGCTGATGCAATGTTATGCTGGCCTCTGCCGCCGCAGGCTCGCTCCGCATCTGTACCCCTCCCTCCCCCCAGCCTGAGTGAGCCGGAGCCCCCGAATCAGCTGCTCCTTTAACCGCGTCCTGTCTGAGTGAAAAACAGATGCCCTCAGGTGACCTACATGCAGAGGTGGGGCCAAGTCCAAAGCTGAACCCCAGGAGCTGTGTGAACAAAGAAGAGAAAGGGTAATTTCTCCCAGCAGCCTCAGGAGCAGTGGATTAAATCTCCACAATCAACTTGATGTACCTGCATCTGTGGAATACCTGAATAGGACAACGAAATATCCCAAATTGAGGAGGTGGACTTTGGCAGCAAGGATATATATAACTTTTTCCCTTTTTCTCTTTTTGTGAGTGCGTATGTGTATGCTTCTGTGTGTGATTTTGTCTGAATAGCTTTGCTTTTACCACTTGTCCTAGGGGGTTCAGTCTGTCCGTTTTTTTGTTTGTTTGTTTGGGTTTTTTTAGTATAGTTTTCAGTGCTTGTTATCATTGGTGGATTTGTTTTTTGGTTTCATTGTTCTTTCTCTCTTTTTAATTACTTAAAAATTTTTTTAATAATTATTTTTTGTTTTTTATTTTAATAACATTTATTTTATCTCTTTCTTTCTTTCTTTCTTTCTTTCTCTCTCTCTCTCTCTCTCTCTCTCTCTTTCTTTCCTTCTCCCTTTTATTCTGAGCCCTGTGGATGACAGGCTCTATGTGCTCCAGCCAGGCATCAGGGCTGTGCCTCTGAGGTGGGAGAGGCAAGTTCAGGCCATTGATCCACCAGAGACCTCCCAGCTCCATGTAATATCAAACGTCAAAAATCTCCCAGAGATCTCCAACTCAACAACAAGACCCAGATCCACTCAACGACCACCAAGCTACAGTGCTGGACACCCTATGCCAAACAGTCAGCAAGACAGGAACATAACCCCACCCATTAGCAGAGAGGCTGCCTAAAATCATAATAAGGTCACAGACATCCCACAACACACTACCAGATGTGGACCTGCCCACCAGAAAGACAAGGTCAAGCCTCAGCCACCAGAGCACAGGTACTAGTCTCCTCCACCAGGAAGCCTACACAACACACTGAACCAATCTTAGCCACTGGGGGGAGACACCAAAAACAAAGGGAACTACGAACATGCAGCCTGCGAAAAGGAGACCCCAAACACAGTAAGTTAAGCAAAATGAGAAGACAGAGAAAGACACAGCAGATGCAGAAGCAAGGTAAAAACCCACCAGACCAAACAAATAAAGAGGAAATAGGCAGTCTACCTGAAAAAGAATTCAGAATAATGATAGTAAAGATGATCCAAAATCTTGGAAATGGAATGGAGAACATACAAGAAACGTTTAACAAGGACCTAGAAGAACTAAAGAGCAAACAAACAATGATGAACAGCACAATAAATGAAATTTAAAATTCTCTAGAAGGAATCAATAGCAGAATAACTGAGGCAGAAGAACGGATAAGTGACCTGGAATATAAAAGAGTGGAAAAAACAACTGCAGAGCAGAATAAAGAAAAAAGAATGAAAAGAATTGAGGACAGTGTCAGAGACCTCTGGAACAATATGAAATGCACCAACATTTGAATTATAGGGGTGCCAGAAGAAGAAGAGAAAAAGAAAGGGACTGAGAAAATATTTGGAGATTATAGTTGAAAACTGTCTTAATATGGGTATGGAAATAGTTAAATAGGTCCAGGAAGCACAGAGAGTCCCATACAGGATAAACTCAAGGAGAAACACATGAAGACACATATTAATCAAGCTATCAAAAATTAAATACAAAGAAAAAATATTAAAAGCAGCAAGGGTAAAACAACAAACAACATACAGGGAATTCCCATAAGGTTAACAGCTGATCTTTCAGCAGAAGCTCTGCAAGCCAGAAGGGAGTGGCAGGATATATTTAAAGGGATGAAAGGGAAAAACCTACAAACAAGATTACCCTGTGCAGCAAGGATCTTATTCTGATTTGATGGAGAAATTAAAACCTTTACAGAGATGCAAAAGCTAAGAGAATTCAGCACCACCAAACCAGCTTTACAACAAATGCTAAAGGAACTTCTCTAGGCAGGAAACACAAGAGAAGGAAAAGACCTACAATAACAAACACAAAACAATTAAGAAAATGATAATAGGAACATACATATCGATAATTACCTTAAATGTAAATGGATTAAATGTTCCAACCAAAACACATAGACTGGCTAAATGGATACAAAAACAAGACCCATATATATGCTGTCTATAAGAGACCCACTTCAGACCTAGGGACACATACAGACTGAAAGTGAGGGGATGGAAAAAGATATTTCATGCAAATATCTTTCTGGGGGGCTTCCCTGGTGGCGCAGTGGTTGAGAGTCCACCTGCCGATGCAGGAGACACAGGTTCGTGCTCTGGTCCAGGAAGATCCCACATGCCACAGAGTGGCTGGGCCTGTGAGCCATGGCCGTTAAGCCTGCACTTCCAGAGCCTGTGCTCCACAACGGGAGAGGCCACAACAGTGAGAGACCTGTGTAACGCAAAAAAAAAAAAAAAAAAAGCTGGAGTAGCAATTCTCTTATCAGACAAAATAGACTTTAAAACAAAGACTATTACAAGAGACAAAGAAGTACACTACAGGGCTTCCCTGGTGGCGCAGTGGTTGAGGGTCTGCCTGCCAGTGCAGGAGACATGGGTTCGATCCCTGCTCCAGGGAGATCCCACATGCCGTGGAGCAACTAGGCCCATGCGCCACAACTACTGAGCCTGTGCCCTAGAGTCTTCGAACCACAGCTACTGAAGCCTGCGTGCCTGGAGCCCGTGCTCCGCAACAACAGAAGCCACTGCAATGAGAACTCGCGCACAGCAATGAAGACCCAACACAGCCATAAATTAAAAAAAAAAAAAAAAAAGAAGAACACTACATAATCATCAAGGGATCAATCCAAGAAGAAGATATAACAATTGTAAATATTTATGCACCCAACACAGAAGCACCTCAATATATAAGGCAAATACTAACAGCCATAAAAGGGGAAATTGACAGCAACAAAACCATAGTAGGGGATTTTAACACCCCACTTTCACTAATGTACCGATCATCCAAAATGAAAATAATTAAGGAAACACAAGCTTTAAATGATACATTAAACAAGATGGACTTAATTGATATTTATAGGACATTCCATCCAAAAACAACAGAATACACTTTTCTTCTCAAGTGCTCATGGAACATTCTCCAGGACAGATAATATCTTGGGACACAAGTCAAGCCTTGGTAAATATAAGAAAATTGAAATAGTATCAAATGCCTTTTCTGACCACAATACTATGAGAGTAGATATCAATTACAGGAAAAAATCTGTAAAAATACAAACACATGGAGGCTAAACAATACACTACTTAATAACCAAGAGATCACTGAAGAAATCAAAGAGGAAATCAAAAAATACCGGAAACAAATGACAATGAAAACACAATGACCCAAAACCTATGGGATGCAGCAAAAGCACTTCTAAGAGGGAAGATTATAGCAATACAATCCTACCTTAAGGAACAAGAAACATCTCAAGTAAACAACCTAACCTTACACCTAAAGCAATTAGAGAAAGAAGAACAAAAAAACCCCAAAGTTAGTAGAAGGAAAGAAATCACAAAGATCAGATCAGAAATAAATGAAAAAGAAATGAAGGAAATGATAGCAAAGATCAATAAAACTAAAAGCTGGTTCTTTGAGAAGATAAACAATAGATAAACCATTAGCCAGACTCATCAAGAAAAAAGGGGAGAAGACTCAAATCAATAGAGTTAGAAATGAGCCATGGCCACTGGGCCTGCACGTCTGGAGCCTGTGCTCCACAACGGGAGAGGCCACAGCGGTGAGAGGCCCACGTACCACAAAAAAAAAAAAAAAAAAAAAAAATCTTCCAACAAACAAAAGCCCAGGACCAGATGGCTTCACAGGTGAATTCTACCAAACATTTAGAGAAGAGCTAACACCTATCCTTTTCAAACTCTTCCAAAATATAGCAGAGGGAGGAACACTCCCAATGCTTACTACGAGGCCACCATCACCCTGACACCAAAACCAGACAAAGATGTCACAAAAAAAGAAAACTACAGGCCAATATCACTGATGACCATAGATGCAAAAATCCTCAACAAAATACTAGCAAACAGAATCCAACAGGAGATTAAAAGGATCATACACAATGATCAAATAGGGTTTATCCCAGGAATGCAAGGATTCTTCAGTATATGCAAATCACTCAATGTGATACACCATATTAACAAATT
Source organism: Neophocaena asiaeorientalis asiaeorientalis (assembly GCF_003031525.2). NCBI lineage: Eukaryota > Metazoa > Chordata > Mammalia > Artiodactyla > Phocoenidae > Neophocaena > Neophocaena asiaeorientalis. The sequence goes on along the minus strand of NW_020176571.1, from coordinate 17,726,442 downwards.
GAAGGAGAAAAACCATATGATTATCTCAATAGATTCAGAGAAAGCTTTCAACAAAATTCAACACCCATTTATGATAAAAACCCTCCAGAAAGTAGGCATAGAGGGAACTTACCTCAACATAATAAAGGTCACATATGACAAACCCACAGCCAATATCGTCCTCAATGGTGAAAAACTGAAACCATTTCCACTAAGATCAGGAACAAGACAAGGATGCCCACTCTCACCACTATTATTCAACATAGTTTGGGAAGTTTTAGCCACAGCAATCAGAGAAGAAAAAGAAATAAAGGGAATTCAAATCAGAAAAGAAGAAGTAGAGCTGTCACGTTTGCAGATGACATGATACTATACATAGAGAATCCTAAAGCTGCTACCAGAAAACTACTAGAGCTAATCAATGAATTTGGTAAAGTAGCAGGATACAAAATTAATGCACAGAAATCTCTTGCATTCCTATACACTAATGATGAAAAACCTGAAACTGAAATTAAGAAAACACTCCCATTTACTATTGCAACAAAAAGAATAGAATACTGGGTATAAACCTACCTAAGGAGACAAAAGACCTGTATGCAGAAAATTGTAAGTCACTGAAGAAAAAAATTAAAGATGATACAAATAGATGGAGATTGGATTGGAAGAATCAACATTGTGAAAATGACTATACTACCCAAAGCAATCTGCAGCCAATGCAAGCCCTATCAATCTACCACTGGCATGTTTCACAGAACTAGAACAAAAAATTTCACAATTTGTATGGAAACACGAAACACCCAGAATAGCCAAAGCAATCTTGAGAAAGAAAAACGCAGCTGGAGGAATCAGTCTCCTGAACTTCAGACTATACTACAAAGCTACAGTAATCAAGACAGTATGATACTGGCACAAAAACAGAAATATAGATCAATGGAACAGGATAGAAAGCCCAGCAATAAACCCACGCACATATGGTCATCTTACCTTTGATAAAGGAGGCAAGAATATACAATGGAGAAAAGACAGCCTCTTCAATAAGTGGTGCTGGGAAAACTGAACAGTTACATGTAAAAGAATGAAACTAGAACACTGCCTAACAGAATACACAAAAATAAACTCAAAATGGATTAAAGACCTAAATGTAAGGCCAGACACTATCAAACTCTTAGAGAAAAACATAGGCAGAACACTCTATGACATAAATCACAGCAAGATCCTTTTTGACCCACCTCCTAGAGAAATGGAAATAAAAACAAAAATAAATAAATGGGACCTAATGAAACTTAAAAGCTTTTGCACAGCAAAGGAAACCATAAACAAGACGAAGAGACAATGCTCGAAATAGGAGAAAATATTTGCAAATGAAGCATCTGACAAAGGATTAATCTCCAAAATTTACAAGCAGTTCATGCAGTTCAATATCAAAAAAAACCACAACCCTCTCCAAAAATGGGCAGAAGACTTAAATAGACATTTCTCCAAAGAAGATATACAGAGTGCCAACAAACACATGAAAGAATGCTCAACATCATTAATCATTAGAGAAATGGAAATCAAAACTACAATGCAATATCATCTCACACCGGTCAGCATGGCCATCATCAAAAAATCTAGAAACAATAAATGCTGGAGAGGGTGCGGAGAAAAGAGAACACTCTTGCACTGTTGGTGGGAATGTAAGTCAATCCATCCACTATGGATAACAATATGGAGGTTCCTTAAATAACTAAAAATAGAACTACCATACGACCCAGCAATCCCACTACTGGGAATATACCCTGAAAAAACCAAAACTCAAAAAGAGTCATGTACCACATTGTTCATTGCAGCTCTATTTACAATAGCCAGGACATAGAAGCAACCTAAGTGTCCATCAACAGATGAATGGATAAAGAAGATGTGACACATATATACAATGGAATATTACTCAGCACTAAAAAGAAACGAAATTGAGTTGTTTGTAGTGAGGTGGATGGACCCAGAGTCTGTCTTACAGAGTGAAGTAAGTCAGAACGAGAAAAGCAAACACAGTACGCTAACACATATATATGGAATCTAAAAAAAAAAATGGTCATGAAGAACCTAGGAACAAGTCAGAAATAAAGATGCAGACCTACTAGAGAATGGACTTGAGGCTGAGGACATGGGTTGGGGGAAGGGTAAGCTGGGACAAAGTGAGAGAGTGGTAGTGTATATATGGACATATAAACACTACCAAATGTAAAATAGATAGCTAGTGGGAAGCAGTCACATAGCACAGGGAGATCAGCTCTGTGCTTCGTGATGAGGTAGAAGGGTGGGATAGGGAGGGTGGGAGGGACGGATACGCAAGAGGGAAGAGATATGGGGATATATGTGTATGTATAACTGATTCACTTTGTTATAAAGCAGAAACTAACACACCATTGTAAAGCAATTATATTCCAATAAAAACATTAAAAAAATTGGAAATAAATAAATTAAATGATGAGTGATGCACATATACACACTAAGACAAAGTGTTGATAATTTGATTATTCGGAATGAAATGTGTACATAGTCATTAAATTTCTACAATTAGAAATTCCCAGGACTTCCCTGGTGGCTCAATTGTTAAGAACCTGCCTGCCAATGCCGGGGACACGGGTTTGAATCCTGGTTTGGGAAGATTCCACATGCCATGGAGCAACTAAGCCCGTGCACCACAACTACTGAGCCTATGCTCTAGGGCCCACGAGCCACAACTACTGAAACCTGCATGCCTAAAACCCATGCTCTGCAACAAGAGGAGCCACCACAATGAGAAGCCCATGCACTGCAAGAAAGAGTAGCCCCTGCTCGCCACAACTAGAGAAAGCCCACACCCAGCAATGAAGACCCAACACAGCCAAAAATAAAAATTATTTAATTAATTTTAAATATCACTTAAAAAAAAAGAGAAATTCCCTATTGGATTTTCACTTCAGACCATTTTAATAATACTTTATGCCATGATGAAATTAAAAGTTCTCTCTTTAACATGTTTAAATCCCTAATTTATTTAAGCCCTCAATGTCTATACAGGGTTTTTAAAAATTATGTAAAATATCTTTTAAAAAACTTAAAAGATCTCAGTTCTACTTCCACAATTAGAGCCTGCTCCATCCTAGCTAATTTACTGAACCATCTTCTTCATAACAACAAATTCGTAACTCCACTACCTCCTTCCTATGGTGTTTATTGAGAAAAAAGTTGCAAATAGTATTCATTATTTTATTTAAGAAGTATTTATTTGCCTACTATGTACCCCTCAGTTCTAGACAGTGGGGATACAACAAATAAGAAAAAAAAAATAGACAAATCATTGCCTACATGGAGTTTATATTTTAACGAAAAAATTTAGGAAAATAAATAGGCCAATGACAAAATATAGCATGAAGTAATAAAATTGCCAAGAGGAAAAATAGAGCATGATAAAAGCATAGAAAATTTTGGTGATGGAATCTCTGAGGAAGTGAAATTTGGTCAAATCCAGTAAGTCCCCTACATACGAAACTTTAAGTTGCGAACTTTCATAGATGAGAACGTGTGTCTGCATGTCCAATCACAAGTTAGTTCACGCGTCTGGCATACATGTCACATATGTGCATCCTCTACAAGTGATTGTGCTGTTGTGTACTTTACTGTACAGTACTGTATAGAATACAGTAGCACAGTATTCTTTTTTAAAGCCCAGAATGTCCGGAAGCAAGCATAAAAGCAGCGGTGATGTAGCTGGTACTGCTAAGAAGCACCAGGAATTGGAGGCCCAGAGGAAGGACAAAGAGAGATAAAAGGAAGAGGAAGTAACTGAAGAACCAAAGAGATTCATGACACAGGAAACGGCAAGGTAATTTTATTTGAAGAAGCACTGCTAATTTTTGAGGTACAGGACCCGAACGTAGAACGGTACACGAATGTTGCAGCAGCCATTCAGAATGCAATCCAGTGCTACCGTGTCATCTATGATGAGAAAAAAAAGAGCTACTACCCAGACAATGTAAAACTGATCACCAGGAAAATTCCAGGCCTAATTGGGATCACTTGTGAATTCTGCCAAATGTTTAAGGAAGGAATAATGTCAAATATACACAAAATTTTCAGTGGACAGTAAAATGGGAAAGCTCCTAATTTGTTTTATGAGACCAATATAAACTTGATATCAAAATCTGAGAATATTGTAAAAAAGGAAAATTGTAGTCCAGTCTCTCTAATGAACATAAATGAAGCAATACTAAACAAAATACTAGCAGAGTCAAGAGAAAAATAAAACTCAGCAGGGGTATTTTTCCAGGAAGGAAAATTTGGTTATTTTTTTCACCATGTTAACAAAATAAAGGAAATACAATACCCATTCATGGAAAAACTCTTGCAAAGTAAGAGTAAAAAAAAAAAAATCTTCCTTAACTGAATAAAAATATCTGCAAAAAGCTTGGAGCAAATGTTGTATTTGATATTTGCTGAAAACTTTCCTCTGAGATTGGGCAATTCCATATAATTGACATTTTGAAAGCTAAAATTTCCCTCTGAAATTAGAACAAGATAAGGATGTCTACTTATCACTCTTTCTATTCAGCATTTTTGGTGATCATAAACCATGCAGTAAGACATGAAAAAAATACACAGAAGGACTACAATGGAAGAAAAATTATTTTATTGCTTTCAGATGGAATTATTAAACACAAACAACATTTAACTGAATCTACAGATAAATGTTTTAAAACAACGTGCTGGGCTTCCCTGGTGGCGCAGTAGTTGAGAGTCCGCCTGCCAATGCAGGGGACACGGGTTCGTGCCCTGGTCTGGGAAGATCCCACATGCCGCGGAGCGGCTAGGCCTGTGAGCCATGGCCGCTGAGCCTGTGCTCCACAATGAGAGAGGCCACAGCAGTGAGAGGCCCGCGTACCGCAAAAAAAAA
>NW_020176571.1:17663501-17721494 GCF_003031525.2 Neophocaena asiaeorientalis asiaeorientalis | reverse complement strand
CCAAAAAAAAAAAAAAAAAAAAAAAAAAAACGAAAAAAAGTGTTACCTTAATAAGGTTGCTAGAATGAAGGTAGCTAGAAAACAATATTTTAGAAAATACCATTTACAATAAAGTCCGCATAGTAAGATAGCTAGTAATAAACCTAATAAAAGATGTGAAAAATTCTTATGCAAAACTTTATAAAACACTTCTGAGAGAAATTAAAGAAAATGTAAATAAATGTTTATGGACTGGAAGACTCAATTGGTCTGTAGATTTGATACAATCTTAATAAAAATCTCAAGATGGATGTGTGTGTGCCTGTGTGTGTGTGTAATTTGACAAGTTGATTCTCACATATATATACATTGAAAGAACCAAGATTAATTAGACAGGATTATAAAAGAAAAACATAGCAAAAAACTTGCTCTGCTAGATGTCAATTTACAGTTACAGTAATTAAGACAATGAAGTTGAAGGGCAAGAACAGGCAGATCAATGGTACAGATTACGGGCCTGGCATATATGAATGACTGATTTATGAAAAGGTACAAAAGAGCTGAGCAGTGGAAGAAACATTAAAAGTGTGGCTTAGACAACAGGCTAGCCAATAGACAGCAAATGCTGAACATCAACCCCTACTCAAGTTATGTGCAAAAATGAAATTCAGGTCCATTGTAGATCTAAATATGAAAGGAAATCAATAACGTTTCTTGATGATAGTACAGAGAAGCATCATTATTCCCTCACTGCAGTAAAATAGTCCTAAAAAATACTAATCATAAAAGAAAAGATTGTTAAATTAGATCATAGTATGAGCAGAACTTTTGGTCACAAAAAAGACACAAACACAGAGTGAAAAAGCAAACCACAGAATGAAAGGTGTTTATAATACACGTAACTTACAACAGGCTTAGGTCCTGAGTATATGAAACATTTCAACCAATCAATAAGAAAACAATCCAATAGGAAAATGGGCAAGAGGCTTAAGCAGTGCTTCACAGAAAAGAATATCAAAATGGTCATAAACCTATGAAAGGGGTCATTAGTAGGAATGTAGAAATTAAATATAGGAATATAGAAATCTATTCCTATATTTATAGGAATATATAGAAATTAAAACCAAAATAAAACACACTACAAGCCAAAGTGCCTCAAATTAAACAGACCGACAATGACAATGTTGTCAAGAATTTAGACTAATAGCAACATTCATTCATTGCTGGTGGCAGTGTAAATTGGTGTAAACACTTTGGCAATAGTTTGGTATTATATCAGTTGTTAGGCCATAATAATGTTATCAAACAACCAAAAAAACCTCAATGAAACATACCAAAGAGCACTGACACGGCTCACACATCTACATGGGGCTCAGCTGATCCAGACCAGCCTCTCTGCTGAGTCGTTGTGATGGACCAGGGCTCAATCCCTGTCTGCAGATCAGTTAGGAATCATTTGGTCTGGGCTGGGCTTGCCTGGAACTGTTCATCTAGCTGGGCTCCAGTTCTATTGGCCCTCCTCTTTCTGGAGTGTTATCTTTCCTACTGGAATTTATCTTTGTCCAGTGAGATCTGTAGTGAGGGAAGATTTAAGTCTGACTACATTATAAGCAAATAGCAATTTGAGTTGGCTGGATATAGCTGTTTGAAGAAAATGTAATCTCTGTTCTTTAGAGTTATTAAAATATTTGAGAGATTTGCAGAAAAAGCAGGAAAAGGAGTGGAGATTAATCATTCTAATTTCTGGAAAAGAATGTTAGATACTTGGTTCTTTCCTCTCTCCTCTCAAAGAGGAATAAATATTATTTTCTTTTTCTCCCCCAATTTCTTCCCTCCTCCCCACCATTTACCCATCTCCAAGACCACTTTCTGGTTTTCTAAAAGTGTTTTTCACACATTTTATCCCTTACACTGAGTTATTGTGCTTATTCATTTCATTGCAATTATCAAAGTTTATAACTACAGCTACAGTTTTTCAGGGCTAATTTTCTTCGAGGTCCTTTTCTCAGTCTTCCTAGGAAAGATGAACAAAGTGGGAGGAAGGTGAGAGCTTGTTGATAAAACTGATTTTTATTCTGTCCTCTGAAGTCTGAGGTGTTAATCTTGTCTTTTCTTTTAATCTAGGTAATGATAATGGGTTGTTTTTCAATACTGTTGCAGCTTCATTAATATGTATGTTGTCTGCTGTAATTTCTTTTTCATTCAAGTGGTACTGTGAAGCTAACTTTTTGAGACTCTCTCCTGCTTCAGGCCTAACTTTGACTTTCTTTTTCTACTCTCGTGTTTTCTCTCCATTTGCCCCCTGTGCTTTGTGTTTTACATCTCAATGCAGCTCCTGGCTTTTCTGTTCAGGCTCTAGCATTATTCTACCATGTATTTTGGTTTTATGATTGGTCAGTATCTCATCAATTTCATGATTATGAAAATTATCTAGTGAAGTTTTACAATAGTAATTCCCAATTATGTATTTATGGTATTCAATTAATATTAGTGCTTATCCTGTGTCAGTCACTGTCCTAAGACCATCTTGCTCACCAGTTGTATGACCCAGTGTTCCTGCCTCACGTGAGTGAAGGATCTGGGGATATGGACACTGAAACACTGATATGTACCTTTACTGGGTAGCTGGCCCAAGCTCAGCCTGTGCCCCCATAAGGCTGCCCTCATAGTCACAAAAGTCCCCACTGTCCCAGACCTTCTGTAATAGTAGTGTGACAAGGTTCTGTCTCTTAGAACACTTTCTGCAGTACATCCAGCAGGGATCTAGTGCTTGCACCCCTTTTGGTGTAACGCCGAGAGCATAGAGTTTTCACGTATCATTCAGCCAAGCGTCTGCCTTTAAATTTTCTCAGTGAAGTTTGTTTTGTGCTTATACCACACTTAAGAGATGTCTGCTTTCACCTACAACTCCAAAACGTGGAACAGAACAAAAGAATCCCTGTCTTCGTGGATCCTCGGTGAGTTAGAGATACTATGTAAATAGAGATCAAATTTATTTTAGCCCTCAGGTAGCATTTTGGTTATGACTTTTTGCCTGGTAAACTCCATTGGTTTGGATACTTTTGGCTTATTTCCATCCTAGTCCCCTTAACAACTTGGCTCTGTTCCATGGCCACAGATGGTACCTCCTGACAAGTCATCCACCTTGTGCACCCATAGGCACTGGAAGAAGGAAGTTAAGAAAGTAAATAGATTAGCCTAAACTCACAAAACTACTGAAGAACAAAATACCCTCAGGCAATAGGCAGTACCATCACCTCTCTCCTTGGCAAGTGGCAGCTAGTATTTGACTCATTGCTTCAGTGTAATTTCCCTTTTTCTTTCCTACCTAATTTATAGGAATCATAAATGAGAGGAGGCAAAAGGGGTTCTAAAACTTTGACACATAGAAACTGATAATGAATTTTTTATTATTTATTATAATGCTATAATTTTCCAGTATAATTTCCTAGCCAAAATAATAAGCATAGAATGGATGAGATTAACCATATGTTTTTATGGTTAACCAAAAATTTTATTAGGAAGAACTAAGATATTCATTCCTTCATTCACTCATTAAACACAAATTTTGAGGCGGATCAACTGGATAAGCCAAAATTTTAAGCACTGGGATAGTGTAGAGAGAAGAGGTGGTGGTACGGGTGGGTGAGAATTCAAAGATCAACACAAGACATATTCCCTAACCTCAGGGAGTTCATAGCTTAGTTTGAGGTGCAGAGAAGTGTGATAAGTGCTGTAATGGGATATGTATTCCAGGCCGAGGACACCCTCCACTGATTTTGGTCCTCTCAGGTTAAACATAGTAACAACAAAGACCAATATAGCTTATAAATTTTTAAGGTAAAATATTGACTGGCAGATACTCATCCACAGCATGAGCATCTCCTCCAGCTCCAAGTAGTAAGTTTTGGAGACATTTGCAATAGAGCCCATCCCTAGACTATGCTAACAACCTATAATCCATGAAACAGTACTGACATGTCTCTTGGCATCTTGTGTTTTACAGCACCAAACTATCAGCAAGGACAACTTTTCATCTGGCAGTGTGTAGTCCTGCCACCAGCCATTAGATATGTTATATTAGACAACTTCATGACCTTCTTATATCCTTTCTCCACCATGAAGGCTAAGGCAACCCAAAGATTGCATTTATAAGCAAGCAAAGATTGTATTTATAAGCAAGGAAAATATGAAGAGTCCCAATTCTGATTATCTATCTACCTATCCCTCAATCATTAAAATATCTGTTAAGCATTATAAGATAAAAATAGAACACAGGATGTTTAAGTATAGTTTTAAGCACAGGTAAATAAAGGGCGCTTAAAAATTATTATTTGTTTTAGAAGTTGCATAAGAGAACATAAGAAAGGAACATGAGAGACAGAGAAAAGTCTACCTACAAGAAGTATAGATGCAGAATTACCGTGAAGCTAATGAAGGTTCAGCTTTAAGACCTTCCACTCGCATTGGACCACCCAGGGCTTCGAGAGGGACCTAGAAATGCGTTCACTTCATCCTACGTAAAATTCGCAAAGTTACGATTTTTTAAGCAGCAATTGATTAAGACTGCTCTCTTTTTCTATTCCGACCACATCCCTCATACATTTTTTGATGCTTTGAATGACTTTGGAGTGGTTTCGGAAATTTGGGAGCTCTGACTAAGGGGAAGTTGAGCTGGCGATAGTAGATTACGTTTGCATGGGTCCCAAGCACCTCTATGTGTACCTAAGTCCCTGCTAACCTTCCCAATGTAGGATTGTCCAGGGATACTCTAGACCACACTGACAGCGCTGCTCACCTACTATTGTGGATGAAGATGTTGCAGAATTGGCAAGCAAATTAATCTCATTGGAAAAAATGATGCCTCAACAATACTTGAAAATGCTGACCACTTTGGTACTTTGTAGCAGTTATGTTTTCTTTTGGGTTCTCTCATAGTGTAATAATTTTAAACACACATGCCAATATGAGTTGTTCTTACGGTCAGTTTCTTAAGTATAAAGAGGTGGTCTGCCCATGATAAAGCTGTACAAGCTTTGCAGCAATGGGTAAAATGACATTTTAGGGGCACTAGAATATATTGAGACGCTTTGAAAGAGAATTCCGTATACAAATAATTTGCGAAATGTTTATTTTAAAAGTTTATAAAGTTTGATGATAACATTTTAACTGTTGTTTAATTTTTAAAGGCATCTTGCAACTTTTCAGTAAAATAAGTGAGAAAGTATAGACTCCTGATTTGATGTATACAAAATGTACCTTCTTGTTCCTGAGTTGAGGGAAAATTCAGAAAAAAAAAAAAAAAAAAAACAACTAATGGCATATGAAGTAAAAGGGACAGAGATGGATATTAAAATCAAAAAGAAATTATTCTAACATAAAAGGGTTAAATTTTAACACAAACATTTCAAAACATTTCCAGGGCACTAACTCCATAAGAGAAAGATAAATGTTGAACAGAAATAATGACTAGAGCCTTGGATGTTTGCTAGTCCATTTAATGGAGTGGTGTGGATCATATGAACACAGAAAAAGACTGAAATTTTTTGCCACTTTGATATGAAATTCTGGTATAAAGTTATCATAAGCATTATAATATGTCCAGTAAACAAAGATACCAAAGACAAACTGGTAAACAAATGTCTTCAATTCCGAGTATTTGAGATTAGTTACTGTTCAAGAAACCCTGAAACCTTAATGCTAACATGGGAAAGAAACTTGATAGAGATTTTGAAACATGACCTCAATCTTTAAAACGTATAAGACAATACCAAATCCTGGTTCTGAAGCTGAAATAACTTTCCTAGACTTTCAGTAAAACAAATAACATTTAAAAAAAATTCAAGTTCTATTGACAGTAATAGAGACATGTGATATAGACCTCTGGTCCAAGGGAGTCAGTGCACTAACCCACAACCAAAAGGCCGGCCTGTTTAGCAGTTTCCTACAGAAGCTATGGTGGATCGGCCATCTTCTAGACACTCAGCCTCAGCTTACTCTTGTTCTATGTCCACCAGGCAAGCCATTTTATTATCTGAATTTGGTTTTCCAGATTTTCATACAATGAAGAAATTGTGCTGACCAACTCACGAGGGGACTTCAAGATCACAGTTCACATTTAATAAATTGTCATCCTGATTTATCATTCTTTTTTGAATTTGGTTAACATGAGTCAGTGAAAGAAATTCAGTTTCTTCTTACATGAGTCTGGTTGTTAATGGTGTGCGTTCCGCATCCAGATTGCCTGGATTAGAATCCCAGTTTCTGTATTCACTAGCTGTGTGGCCTTAGGTAAATTTCTTACCTGTCTTTGCCTTAATTTACTCGTGTGTATAACGGAAGAGAGTAGTACTTACCATATGGAAATATTTGGAGAAAACAAGTAAACACGTGTAAAATGCTTAGAAACACCTGGTTTAGTGGCACTGGAAACACATTAGCTATTTTGATTATCATTACCCTTGATTCAGCCGTAGAAGGACCCGGGTTCTAGAGTCAGAATGCCTGGATTTGTTTTACAGCTTTGTCTGTAACTGACCTTGAGCAAGGACTACATAGTCCTTTCTATGTCTTGGTTGCCTCAGCTATAAATGGATTTAAACATTGTTTGGTGATCAAGTAATATAATATATTTAGAAGTCTAAGAACAGTGACTGGGCCATAGTAAGCACTAGCTACTGTCTTGTTATTAAACACACATTTGTTTAATATGCACGAACTGCACCTACAAAGAGGCTTAACTATAACCCCTGCCTGATCGAAGAGGCCATGTCAGAGGAGAGATACGTGTGTTAACAACAGGGTGAAATAAATGCTCTAACTACAAAAGAAAGAATTGGGTGAAATTGATCACTGAGGAGTAAAAACAGTGAAGAATAAGTTGGAGCAAAGTGTTTAGTTTTGAAACTTTATTTTCATAGCCCCTCAGAGTATTTATATTTCCTAAGACAGACAAATAAGGAAGGAGCCAAATGAATAAATCACAAATCTTGTATTTTTAGTCATTCATTAAACTGAATCACACCAATTTACAGGAGTGGAAATCTACTTCTAATGTAACTAAAAATGCTGAGATTAAAGCAAGTTTGGTAAACGTCCGTATGTAAAGTTATGAGTTGCCTGGAAGGAGACTCAGCTCTGACTAAAATTCTGTGTCTCTCATTATTAGCTCGTCCCTCCATCTGTGGACACATTGATTTCCTCACCTGCTAAGTGGAGCTGATGATACTTACGCTCCCCACACACTTCAAAGGATTGTTGCAAGGGTTAAATAAGATAACGGACATACATACGCTCTAAACATTGTTTAGCATGTTATATGTGGAAAGGCATTATTGTTATATATGAGAGTATATCATCCTTCAGAAAATCATGTAAAAAATTGAAATTCCTCAAACTGTAGACCAGTGCATTGCCAGGTGTGGCTGCTCATAACATTTGAGTTAGTTAATACCTAAAACCAGTTCAAGAGAGTAATTTCTGCTGCCTTAAGGGTCACATTAAACCAAATTTTAGGAGATTCTATTCATTGTTCAGCCCCGAGCTGTGACAACACGTGAAAGAAATACATTTCCCCAAACATGCTAAATGTTTTTCTATAAATTGTATTGAAGTAAATTTAAAATTTCTCCCAACCACAGATTACTTATATTTTTAGAATTAGAATTTCATATAATATACTATAATTATATATTATTATATAATATATGGAATATATAATCTAATTATTCACATTGTATGTGGCTATTTTAATCGTAGAATACACACCCACCCACACACACACACACACACACATTGTACTACTCATCAAATGCTAGGATGAAACGCTATTTATCCAGACTTTTACAAAAGCACCTCTTTATCTCTGTTCCTTTTTATCCTGTTCATTGAGATCACATGAATCTAAGACCTGAATCCAATACACCTGTGTATGTGTCCCTCTATTTTTATGAGGCTTGAATATTAGATGGTGGCATAACTGAAAAAACGTTTCCAGAACATCTTTTCTTTTTTTGTACATTATCACTATTGTATTTATTTCCCCCTTTCTATTTTAACGATTTATTTCATATCATGTTCGTTTCACATTTTACCAGTAATATCAAACTTGCTGCTGTACAGCTAACATAGTCAATCTGATAATATTAGAATAGGTTTCCCTAGCTTTTTATTATAATTTCCACAATATGGATAAACTGTTTATGTACTGATATGGACATTTATTAGGATTCATAAGAATATACTGTTATATGAATATGCTCTGTTATTATTAAATGGGTAAACAGTTCCACCTCTATTCCACAATTGTTTTTTGCTTTGTAAAATTTGGGTTTAAATTTAACTCCACTAATTTAGTAGGAAGACAGTAATTCTCTCTGGCATCGTTATTTTTCCATGATAAAATCTGTAGACAGCAATTTGAAAAAGTGTAATGATCTTGCCAAATACGGGAAATACTTTTAAACTATAGGTAGGAACTTTAATAAAATTACAATTTATTAAATGTCTAATACTTTTCTACACTATATTAGACACTGTTTATTAATTCTTTCAACAACCATATGAAGTAAATCTTCTTATCCCAGTTTTACATGTAAGTCCTTGGGACTGAAAATTTGAGCTAAGTAGTTATTAATATTATTAATATCATTCTTTATAGTTGAAGAAAGAAAGGATTCAAGAAGGTGAGTGATTTTCCCAAGTCAGTGAGGGCAGTCCACGCTCGCTCTAGTTTCACAGGGCTCCTAGTCATCTATGCTCTAAGTAGGGGTACTAAGATTTTATCTCTCAGTTAGCAACCATTTATTATGAACTTGCTGCATCTAGAACCCCTGGTATACAGATTTTGTTTTCAGAAGAACTGCATTCATCGAATTCATGGCAAAACTACTTATGTCATAACAGATCTATACTCCTGTAGGAAAAAGAAAACACACACACACACTTCTAATCTCAAATCCACATCACATAAGAAAATTCAACTCCATCTAGGGCTTTGTAACCAAAGCAAAGGTTGAAGGATCTTCCTGGACTTTTTGAGATTAGCTCTGATCCACACTCCCACATTATTCCATTACCAGAAAAATCTCAGTTACAGATGTAGATACAAGAAAGATGAAGTTATGATGTTAATTAGAATATAGGTGTTCAGTGGATAGAAAGTCTGTTTATATGGAATGGATACAGATTTTTTTTTTAAAGTTTAGTTGTGCTGCATTCTATCTACTAATTTTAGCTCCTCCAAGACCATTGCAGGTAGTGTAAGGAAACCTACTCTGCTATTGCCTATGTTGGCTAATAAGAAACTTACTCAAAAGGTTAATAAAAAGGGTAATGAAGAGGTTAATAAAAATCTTTCATTTTAAATTCAGAATAAAGCCTATAATATTAATTTTTTCTAAGGTTTTTAAAGAATTTCTATCACAGGTACACTTACATATAGGTGGAAAAAATAAAATTTAACAGCAAAAAATAATTTTTTAAGAAACGCTAAATTGACACATTATATGTGGCTATTCTAATTGTACTTCCATTAAATATTTAAATGCCATTGAAATAATAAATTGTCTTCTTTTTAAAATATGGCTTTTTAATTGAAAGAAAAATGTACAAAGACATTGAAATATTTTATTAATGGCCATCCAATTTCATTGGAAGTTTAGAGCCTTAGTTTTTATTTCTAACTTTCCTCAGCTCAGGAAGATGTAGATTTTCTTGGCAACAGTTGCTGTGTAAAATATTCTGAGATAGAATTTTTTATCATAATTAATAATAGATGAATATTTCTGAGTTTTTGATGTTCTAAACTCTATGCTGTTTGATTTACGGTGTCTTTATAGTTCTGGTAATGCTCAGCCTCTTCCTGTTGGTATAAGGGTTAGTCCTTTTTTTCTAGATGGGTCTGATATATTTTTCCTTTTTTCCGTATCTTCATGTTTTACTTGTGTATATAACTTAATAAAAAAACAGTTCTGTCATAATGAGATTGGAATACGTTTTCTAAGTTTCTAAGGTGGAATATTTATCACATTCTTCTACAGCTACCAAAGCACTCTTGCAGTCTGCATCCTCGTACCAGAAACACTTCATGGGGGCATCACAACTTTTAAAACTTAGTTCCAAAACAGGCACCCATGCTTGTGCAATTATCAAAGCTAATACATAAATCTCATTCATTGTGAAAACTTCAGTACAAGTGCTTGCACAATATGATCACCATGTTATCCTTTTTATTTAAAATTTTTCTGTCCTTCTTTGGGGACATTTGAAATGGTAAGTTGCGATATAGTTTCAATTCATATAGTGCAAACAGGAATTTTTCAAAAATGCTTTCCACAGAGAGCAGTCAGAGAGAATGTAATCCCTAGAACACCTTCTGTTCTTTTCTATGATATTTCTCTAGTTTTGAAATATAGGCTTTTGGGTAGGTAGTAACAATATGTTTCTATTATTCTGTACTCCCTTCCCTCTGTCTTCTCCCTTGCTATTATCTGCCATCTGACTTCTAATTTGCACCTCAGCAATGGAATAACTCCATTGTTTCGATGTTCAATCCTCAATTTTCACCTACAAAGACATGCAATGTTTGTCAGATTTATTGTTGAGTTTCCGTGCATTTCGGTGGAAATGGATAATGCTGTCTGCCTATACCATATGGGGTCAGAGTAAAGGCAGAGCTGTTTGTTTTCAGCCATCTACATCTTAATTCATAGCACTGAAAATTTTGTTAAATATTTTGGTAAAATGATCATGAGTTATTCTAATGAAATCCTGCATGACTGACCACTTTTATTTTTCATCATTATAACTTAATAAATAGCCACTTATTTTTCTTCTGATAACCTCAGGCAATAGCACGCCTTTGCAAATTCAGCCTTGTAAAAACTATGCTTGGGTGGCCTATGATTACTACTATATATATATATATAGTCAGGCAATTCTCAGTTAGTAATTGTTTTTCAAGAATTAGAAAAATGTTTAGTGAGAAAATAGGTTCTTTGCAAACAGCTGCATTTCTGCATGTTTGCTGGGAAATAAAAAATTATGCCCACTGTAAATTGAGGCATTTCCATTCTCAAAATGAGGTAATTGTTTTCCTCGAAGACTGAATTTGCAAAGCATGCACTACAGTTCCTGATACACAACTGTACTTTTTTGTTGCCTTCCTAAGAACAGCTATTTCACATCGGTATTTTCGAAATGAACCCTTTCAGGGAAAGCTGTGTCAGTCTCGAAAATCAAAGTTACATAGTTAAAGGCCATACAGAGATAAAATGCAATGTTTCCTTTCTTCCTAGTTTAAAGAAGTATAGGACTCTATGTTGTAGCTTAGCACAGAAAAATCTGATTAAAAAACTAAAATTAATTTTAAGGAAAGCATGGGCCCCACCCTGAATAAAACCATGTCTTTACAAAGTATATGTACCTGAATCACCCTAATGGGAAGTAAACAGTGATGTGTGTGTGTGTGTGTGTATGTTTAAATCCACCAGAAAAAAACCCAGTTTGTTTAAGCATAAAGTACAGTCCAGTAACTTGACAGTCTGAAGAAATAGTTACAATTCTATACATCTAGTAAAATCTCTTTTCACCTCTTTTTTTAGTATAACTTTAGATGCGATCAAACAACAACTAGCAAGTGGTAGCGGAGAGAGTGAGAAAAAGAGAAGGAAAGAAATCCACCATATCCCCCACTGCAGTTTTTCTTGCCTGGGACAAGAGCAGTGGGAAGAAGAACATTTAAGTTGGATAAAAGATGGAAGTGTTCACTGGATGAAGAATTTTAATTACCGAAATGGGCTTTTATGGCTAAACAGGGACAGAAAAGCTACTGGAGATGCTCAAAATTTTGACAAAAAGTCGGGGGTGGGGGGAAGTCTACAGCATAGGGTCTGAAAGGACAGTAGGATTAAAAAAAAATTTTTTTTTTCCTTTTTGCCATCTATACACTCAACGTTTTTCAATAACATGTTTAGATCACACTGCCCCATTTCAGTCTTGCTCTGCCCCTGCGGCTGGGCCTTCACATGGCTATTCATCCTCTTTTATTTTGAATCTTTCTGTGATCCTGTGTTTCCTCCCCATTTTACCTTTAAACTAGATCACATGCTTCTTGTGAGCGCTTATACCTCACTTCCCACAGCATCTTCCCTAAGTATAGCACCATGCTTTCACCAATGAATATAGGGTAAGGAGGAACTGTGGCTGAACAGTCACTGCTGTGGGTGTCCCACCATTTATTTTCTTTTATTTAATTTTTATTTTATATTGGAGTATAGTTGATTTACAATGTTGTGTTAGTTTCAGGTGTACAGCAAAGTGATTCAGTTATACATATACATATATCTATTCTTTTTCAAATTCTTTTCCCATTTAGGTTATGACAGAATATTGAGTAGAGTTCCCTGTGCTACACAGTAGGTCTTTGTTAATTATCTATTTTATATATAGTAGTGTGTATGTGTTAATCCCAAACTCCTAATTTATCCCTCCTTTCAACATTTTCCCTTTGGTAACCATAAATTTGTTTTCGAAGTCTGTGAGTCTGCTTCTGTTTTGTAAATAAGTTCATTTCTATCATTTTTTTTTTTAGATTTCACACATAAGTGATATCATATGTCCCATCATTTATTTTCTTTGTTATAGAAAGCTACCGCCTTCCTGCCCTTAACACCATGACCCAGAAATTCTCCATGGTAAACTTTGTTAAAAGTTTTGAGAACCAGGTACTGTCAACAAAGGAAACTAACTGCTTATTTTTCTCCTTAAATCTGCTGGCTAAAGTTGCTCAAGAGCATATTTTATATTATCAAGTAAATAAACAATAATGCCAACAGTTAATACTTAATGAGCATTATTCACCTGCCAGTAATCACACAAAGTGTTTTCCATGCATTATCTCATTTAATCCTGAGAGCAGGGCTTTGTAGTAGATATGTTTCCCCTCATTTCAAGGATGAGGCCCAAAGAGGTTTGAAGACATGCCAAAAGCCAAATATCCAGAGATATGAGTCTGGGTCCAGAGACTGAACTCTTAACCACTAGGTTCTACTATTTCTCAGTGAGAACACATTTTAAAGAGAGTAGAACTTGATGGAAACAGAAATATAGTTTATGTTTTCTACCATGAATCAAGGATCTGCTCTGAAACCCAGCAAAACTAAAAGTTTTTTGACACTGTGGGCCTGGTGTCACCACTCCATAAGAGGAATTTAGCCTAAAGTTGAAAAAAAATCTTCCAGGCATAAAGGAGTGCTTGAGGTCACTTGCACGACCAGAGAGAGCCCTATAAGCCCTATTCTTCCCTGTTCTGCTGGGGATTTCATTCGCTTTGTAGCATCTGTGTGGAAAGAATCCTTACCCTTATTTAACCAATGAGGAAACAAAAGCAAAAGTATTAATAAACCCAGCAAAATTCACAACCTCAGGATCTGAGCTGCTGAGTTTCTAATGTCTGGCATTTTAGAGCATTGGGCAAGAAATCTCAACCTCTCTGTGTGACCTAATTTATTAAAACACATGCAAAATTAAATGGTTGGCCAATTTAATGAAGCATGAGAGATCCCCTACCACCTACAGAATACTGCAAAAGGTTTCCTTAAACACATTCTTTATTCAGTTAATTCAGGATATATTTATAGGACCTCCACAGTGAGCGAAGCATTGCAACTCTGAGGTGGAGGGAAGATAAACACAGGACACAGAAAAATCCTCAGAGCAAAGCTTTGGAGGATGCTCTGACCTATTTCACATTGACTCGGTCTACTACTCACAGAGCATCACTGTCCTTATGAATTTATTAATAGTTTACATAGATATGCTGTTATGTCAGGGAATGTATAGAGTGATGTAGACAGAAACTGACTCTGCCCTCAAGGGGCTTTCAATGTAGGATAACTTAGGTCATATACACCCCCTCCTCTAGTTTAAAATAAATACTAAAAACACTTAATTTGGATGAATTAGTTTGTTTACTCATAACTCAGTTATATTTTGCCACTGAGTATCTGCAAAACAACTTTAATAGAATCTACCATCATTGAGTATAGCATACAGAATGCTGTCCCAAATTTATGTTCTAAGCATAAATGTGCTTTGCTGGCTTTAAATATTTTTATTGTCTTTTATGCAGTATTTCCAAGTAAATTTTTAAAACACGTATGACTTTCAGTGAAAATGTGTATGTGTTACTTAAAAATGTTATTGAATTAAAACTAAGGTAACTTGATTATTATAATATGATGTTTCTAAAGATTCCTTTTCTGTAACATACAAACTAATCAACTTCCTTGCTGTTAGTTCCCTTTCATGAGAAATAGGCAGAAGTTGAAAATTTATTATATAAAGAATATTTAAATCTGCGTTTCTGATAACTGCTTGTATTTTAAATTTAATGCATGCAGTAGTTAGAAGCACAAATAGGTCAATTTAAAAAGTGAATGTTTTTTGAAGTTCCTTTGTAAAAGAAAAGGCAGACACAATTTCTGGAGAATTTAACCCGAAGTTATCTTCATCGAAGGCCAAAGACTTACTTCATAACACCTAGTATTTATTGTTCCCTCTAATGTCTTAAAAAATATATATCTTGAAGAAAGGAATGATGTCAGGAGCATGGGAAGGGACAGAAAACTTGGCAAAGACAAAAAGCACAGCTCACGGGAACAGCTTTGCAGAACATGTGGGCTGCAGAGAGGGAGGGGACTTATGGTTGTCGTTTCATATATAAAGACGGCATGACAGAAAGGTGACAGGAATAGAGGTGACACCAAGCAAGTGTCAAAAAACACTTGATGTCTCTTCTGTCCAGAATCGGGCCCCCCCAAATCAGGAATTCTTTATTTTCATTGTAATCAGGCTACATGCTACAAATAGAGAGCTCATCAGCATTTGGGAATCCATTCAGCAAATGTCACCATCTGAAATGGAGGCAAGTAAGAATCAACATAAAATGGATAAAATTGACCATCTGCAGAAGTAACTCATCTTGAATATATTGCTGATGAGAAACATGGGATTCCCCATTTCCAATTGTTAAGGTTCTTGGGTATCATCCATAACTCATCAAGGTGAGCATATCAGAAAGACATGATTAAAATGTTAAACTAAAGAAAGCCACAATCTGCGTAACAATTACATAACACCTTTGGCATGAATGAACACTGCTTTGGATGACAAATAAAATGGCTAGCTAAGAATTTTTCCACTGTTTTTAGGGGGAAGGTGGCTCTAGACATTTACCTGATCATTTCTGGTTCTTTAAGCAGAAATATTTTAGAAATGAGAAAAATAATTCCGAGTAGACTTCTATCCTCACCACTCCAATGATAGTTCTTTTGCTCCAGTCACCAGCGAGCTCCACCTTGCCAAATCAGGTGTTAAGTCTTAACCTAGCTTGGATTCTCATCTGTATTCAGCTTCCTCTCTCCTGAGGCACTCTCTTTTCTGATACTGTGACACAATCCTCTCCAGGTTTCTTTCCATCTCACTGGCTGTTTAATTTTCTTTTCCTTTGCTGACTTCTTTTACTGCTTAATCTCTAGATATCAGGATTCCTTGAGGCTTGATACGTGGTCCTCTTTTTTTTTTCTATATCTACATCTACATATTCTTTCTATGTGATCTCATTCAGGCCCATGGTTTTAAATACCATCTATACTCAGATGACACTCAATATTGCACCTTTAGTCCTGAGTTAAAGATTTATATTTCCAACTGTCTATTCGTCATTTCTGCTTAGATGGATAATATGTATCTCAAAGTGAACTTGACTGATAAACTTTTCGTGCTTCAATCTGCTCCATCTCAGCAAATGGAATCCTCATTTGCCCAGGTGATCAATCATAAACTAAAGCATATCCATGATTTTCCTCCCTGACACAGGTACAGTCTGTTAATCTAATTCCAAAGAATACCTTTAATTTGTCCACTTCCCTCAACTCAAAAATTGCCTAGTCCAAGTCATCGAGGCTACTGAATTGACCTCATAGTTGATTCCTCCTTGCCTTCTTCATCCCTCCAATTCTTTCTTGAGATATTTAACAGATGTCATCTCTTCCCTATTTAACTCTTCACTGCCTTCCCATTACAGTCAGAATGAAAGCCCAGGACTTTGGGCGGTAGCCCCAGTGAGATTTCAAGGTTATATCTTGCATTATTCTCCCCCTCACTCACTAGACTTCAGTCGTACTGGCCTCACACTTAACTCATGCCTGCTTTTTGAATTTTGCACCTGCTCTCTCTTCTCCCAGTAGCGGTCTGTCCTCAGATGCTCATATGTTCAAGTTCTCTATAATATTTAGATCTCATCTCTAATGTCATTTCTCCTAAGTTGTCTTTCCTGACCACCCAGTTTGAAGTAGTCTTTACCTCACCTGAGTCTCTCTTATCACATTACTATGTTTTGTTGTCTGTGCAATATTTATCACAATCTGAAATCTTGTCCATTGATTTGTTTATTTTCCATCTCCCTCTATCATTTGCTCCAAGAAAGTAAGGTCCTTTTCTGTCTTGTCCACAGTTGTATCTCTGTCTCCTGGAATAGAATCTGACATGTAGCATAAAACCTTAGTAAATCTTTTAAATTACTTAACTATCTGGAATTATACATATTTATATTAAAAATATATTATATGTATTAAACATATGATATACAAATATGTTTGCTGTGTATATTTGCTGTTCTTTTTAAAACAGATATATATATAAAAATATATACTTAATAATATATCCCCTGTAGGGTTGTATGAGGCTAATATATTTTATATATTTATACTTTATATATAGAGAGAAAACATTTGTATGTCATATATTTAATTCCCTACAAGGGAGATATTATTAAATTTATACATATAATCCATTTTAAAGAAAATACCAAAATAGCTAGGAGTTTTAAAGTTTGCTTGTGAATGCATGTTGATATTTAAACTCATGATTTAAATAAAGATTATTATTCTACAATGTCTTTCTAGAAGATTAAACAAATCTAGACATTTTTATTTTGGTTTAATAGCTTGTGAAATTTAGTTTATTTGGCTCAGTCCCTCAGAGTCTCATAATCTCCACGTGTTCAAATAATTGTACATTTCTGGACCTGCAAAGTTGAGTCTAGATTCTAGAAGCATGGTGACTCCTCCTAGGAACTGGCTTCCTGAGAGGCCTGATCTCAAGATTCAGCCAGGTTCTCACAAATAACTTCACAAAATCTCATTGACTTTATCTCTCGTTCCTTTGTTATAGTCCAGAAATTATGAAAAACCTAGTCTGGGCATTGCAGATCAATCTGAACACGCGAGAGATCCTCTAAACCTCCACAGAAGAAAGTTTAACTTTTTTGCAACAGAGAACAGCAATCTGTCCTATTGGTGTTCTTTTAAGAAATGGTAAAGTCTCAGAGATAGATGTATTTTCATGCTTGAGTTTCTCTACTCTTTAGTAAGTGTCTAAATCAGTTCAGAGAGGAGGGGAGATAATCAAAAAGAGTCCTACCTTGTTACAATGCCAGATTATTTGAGAGCCCTAGGTTCCAAAAAACTGCTGAGAAGGAAGAGTAATATTTACACATTGAACCCCTTGAAATCAATAATTCCTTTATTGAAAAATATCTTTTATAATATCTAATAGAGTGGCATGTTTACATGGAATGCCTAAGTTGTGCATAAGAAGACAGTGAAGAAATGAGTTGGTATAATTAACATATAACCTCACATTTTACTTAAATAACGGGGCCAGACAAAATTATTGCTAACTTGAATAAAAAGAGGGAAAGAGGAAACAGAATGGAAAACTTCATAGCCAAAAATGTGGAATATGAGGCAAAGAGTGATGAAAGTCAGTGGTGGTTTTTAAAAGAGAATATTGTAATGACAGAAACTCAAGTGCTTTCAGAATGAATTAATAAGCTTCGATCTGAGACGTTCATAGCCAAACCACACACATACTTTACTTTAAAATTGTAAAAATGGCCCTGATGTGCAAATGAAGTTTTCGGTGTTCAGTTATAGATTTTAAAGTGCATTATAATTAAGCTAATAAAGCATATTTCTCCATAAAAAGTAATAACAAAATTATGTACAGGTGTAAAAAACTTACTTTTGCTTAGTATGAACTGAATCTTAGTAATAGAAAATGAGTCCCAATGATAATAAATGTTATATGCTATTACAAATTTTTAATTACATGATCTGAATTATATTATTAAAATATGTTACAAATATGTAAAATGATGAATCGTAAGTGCTTTAAAAATAAAACCTTAAAATGCACACAACAGCATTCTCATGTTGTAATCCACTTGTACATTGAATTTTTTATCAAGCTCAATTCATTGAGCTCAACATTGACAGAAATGTAGGCACATCTCATACTGTTTCAACTCTACTGTTAATTTATTTTGATGATTAAATCATGACTTTTCCTTATGTAGGGCACTAAATTAGCTTTTTCAAGGCACTAAATGATGACATAGAGAGCTAAGGTAGAGTTTCTACATAACACCTGATGGGTGGGGAGATTACTAAATACTATTGACTCTTGTCAACAAAATGTAACCCCAATTCACATTCCATTAAGAAAAACACAATCTAGTCATATCTAAAGTTCCAAGGAAATTGGTGTAGTAGCACCATCTTTCTTTAGCATTGATGTAAGACTCTTGAGGTAGGGATTAATTCAGATAGACTCTTAATGTTTGGTTATGTGATAATGCTATGAAAAATATACAACACACCACCTTGACAAGATCCCCTGGGTGAATGAACTACTTCCTCCTTGGTTTTAAATATTTTTATGAAGATATAAGATTTATGGGCTTAATGAACTGGGGAGGGTAAAGACAATCAAAATATCTTGTGTATGGCAAGTTGAGCTTCATTCTTCTTTAAATTCCAGTGGCTAGGAAAACAGATGAGGGAGGAGAGTATCTAATCAATCAGACGATAGGACTTAATGTAGTGCCCTTCATGCAGGACGATCACAGGGCACTTTTTTTTTAAGGCAATTCGCTTTCCTGACTACAACAGAAGGGAGGCAGCATAAAACAAATTAGTCTAAGACTCAAAAATGCCAAGGGCCCTATTAAGTATAAAAAGCTAATAGGGCATGTGCTTAAACCCACAAGAGTGTGCATGCATCTCAGAGACGGGTAGTGTAAAAGGAAATTAGCAGCTCATGCTGCTTTAGCAAGACCATACAGAGTTTTCTTGATTCATAAAACCTGACTTACAAGCAAATCTCATACAAAACTAAGCAGCTTTAAAAGTGAAGCTCAGATGGAAAGACAACGGGGCTGCTTACACACAAACGTTACTCCTTTTTTAACAACACCAAAGCAATTCATGTTATGTTTTGATGCTATATTGGTGGGATACTGAAAAAGAAGAAGAAAAACAAACATTTTATATATAAGTATTTTAAGCACGTGGGGGGAGAGGAAGTTTATTTTCGTAATAATATCAAGTGAAAACTTGGTGATTATATGCAATTTTACATCCTCCATTATTTTCTCTATTGCTATTTCATTAAGTCTAGTCATTTTTTTCTCTTTAAAAAATACACTGTAATAAAGGTTTCCACATAATTCCATGGATACCTAATTGAAATCACTAATGGTGGCAGTTCCTGAATCTATATCCAAAAGATAGGATGTGTGAAAGAATTTCAATCTAAAATAGAACTAGAGGTTATAAAATGGGACTCTCATGTGTGTGTCCTCAGGAAGACAAACCTTAAGGACTAGGAGACTGACTCCCCATAAATACCTGATTTACAGAAAACTGATAGTGTCAGAATTTTCTCAGGTGATAGGTGGTTGATCAGAGGTTGTCTTATATCAACCTAGGGAACTTTTGCCAGAGGCACGAATGGAAGATGACTGACAGGTTGGGCTGGCCTCAAAGTGGGCTGAATTGAGCTTTGTTCGTGTGAGTGAACTAATGGTGTCTGCTCAGGAAGTTTTCAATGTTGGTCTCTGTTTCTCTTCATTTTAACTGTCTCTAACCGGACTCTTCTCCCTTTACATTCCCTGCCCATAAACACAAACTACCCCAAACTCTCAATGGACTCACCTGTAGCTTGCTACAATTTTCTTGTCCCACATTGCAATTCCTCTGCTATTTCCAAATAAACTCATCTTTTTGAGCTTGCCTCAGTTTACCTGAGTTTAAGTCAACATTTATGGTGTCAGAAGTGAGATTCAAAGAAGACCCTCAACAACTCTTAGGCCAGTGAACAAACAGGTGCCAGTACTCACAGAGCCCACTGAGCTCACTGTTTTCCCACCAATCCTGGAGTTTGAGGGTAAGTCTCAGAGTTTGAGCTCCCTCCCTTTTGGTTGAGCTCTCCATTGGGACCTATTTAAAGGCTTCACCTTCTTTGGTCAGTATTTGATTGTTTTCTTGTTGATAACACTCTAGAATTTCCATATAATTCCTTTGGAATTCTTGACAGCAAAACAAAATACTGATAATAATAATAATATTGGGGGCACAGTTGAGCGTTTAAACACCATCAGACTATCTAGAGATTTTTCTTTTGCTCTCAAGAAAACCTCTGAGAAATGGGATCGCAATCATCTAAATGCTCTAAGAGTAACCCTCTTTCAGGGACCCAAGCCAATTTTATGTTACAATCTCTCTAAATTCATTTTTCTCTAGACTAAATTAAAAGACTAGAGCAAGAGAATTATTTTAATTGATACCTAGAGGCTTCCAAACATATTCAGCATTCTAAAATTTGCCTCTTTACAAAATACCGTTTCAAAGTTAACTGAAGCAAATAAACAACTAAAAGGAGATTAAAAAAAAAAAAATCTGAGGCTTCTTCGTTGGCAGCACCAACTGAAGTTTCCCCTAATCCCCTTTTCCATCTGAACTCCCCTAATTTCTCTAGTGTTAAACTCTCACCAACATTGCCTTTTCAAAAAAAGAGTAAGAAAGGAAAAAAATTCTTGATTTGAACCCAAAATCCACTCAGATCTTTTCCAATTTTCCTTCAGACATTTGCAGATGCTGTAAAAAAAAATCAGGACATTGGAAATACAATTGTCCTGCACTTAAGAAAAAAAGAAAAAAATGTAAATAGTAATTACTCTAGACTTTTGATAATAGACAAATATATCACAAAATTCTCCATCCCCCCCAAAAAAGACCTTTTCATTCTTTCTCTGTCCCTCGGAATTTTAAATCTTATTATGTCTTTGAAATGTAAACACCTGGGAGATAACCAAAACATTGCCCACAGAGACTAGAAGGAAAAAAGAGCCTTTTAAAATATAGACCTCTATAGAAGTTTCTTTGCAAAATTAATTTATAATGTGCTCTGTTTAATTGGCTTAAAGAAAATAAAGCATTTATATAAATATGATACTTTCAGAAACATAGAAACTAACCCAAATGTTTTTCAAGTTCACATAATCTGGGATAATCTTTGATAAATAAAAGCTAGCTTAAGGTTTTGGTTTAATTAAGTCAGATATAACTTTAGAGTTATCAACATTTAGTATAATACTTTTATTCTACACAGGTTAACTGAAAATCAAATAAACTCATCCAATTCTGTTACAAAATTTCTCAGCAAGAAAAATAATTTAAGATGATGGTTAGCTGTTTAATGTCTAATCCAAACATAATTGTTAAAAATAAGTATTTTAAATATGTGATCAAAGTTTCTACTAAGTAAAGTAAATAGTGGATTTTTTGAATATCTAGCTCATTTCCAAATAAGATAATGTACTGAGATGTTGATTGCTAAACATAAGTTTATCTCCTTCTGGCTTTTTAATTTTTTTGCAGAGACAAAACGTATTTGGATCTATTAATAAATGTGTTTTTGCCACATTTTAAAAATTTTGCTATGAGGAAGAAGAGCTGAGATTAGAGAAGGACATGTGCTGTCTGCTACCACTCTGCTAGCTTCAGGGCTGGCAGAGAAGGTGGGAAAGAATAATAAATTGGAGACCTTAGCATGCCGTTTTGCAAAAGTAGGAGGGCACAAAACGCCACGGACTAAGATCCATGCACTTGTGACAAAGTTTAATTAGGATGCTAGGAGATGAAATCTCTGGGAAAATAATGAGAATGAAAAGGAGGATTTTATGGTAATTGAAAATGACTGTATATGATAAGTAGCATATATATTGCCAGTAAGAGAAAGCATGAGGAGTGGAGATGCATTTTTATTGAGGGAAAAGAAAGTAACTTTGTCCTAAAGTAAAATGATTGTTCCAAAATAAAAAAAGAAAAAGGACAAAATCTAAATAGATATAGTAAGCATTGTGGAAAGGAATCTTGAGAAAGGAATTTTATGTGTGGTCAAACTGACTAAGATTGGGATGGATTTATTTAAGTTTTTTTTTTTTAAAGGAAGAATTTTAATATCAAAAGTACTCTGGTGCAAAATTAGAATTTGGTTTTCTCTTTTTAAAAGGATAATTTTTTTTAGATTATTGACCTTCTCTTAATAAACAATTGTAAACAGAGGGTTTTCTTTACCTTTAATGTAAACTGCCTAGAAAACAAAGATTCTGTGTTTTGTATTTATCGGGTCTTTGATTATTTAAGTAAAACTAGTTTTCTCAATATTAAGAGCTAAATTTTGCTCAGATCTTTGTAACTTTCTATATTTGCCTTTGAACTCTCTTATTGTCACTTGAGTTAATTGGTAATTCTCTCTCAATATAAAAGGGAGATATTACATTAATTAGGCTTATTTGGTGTGAACAAGGTAAGAATTTCTAAAACCCTGATGTTAAAACTGACGAATTCATAAAACTGCTAACAAAAGATGAAGCAACAACAAATACTAGCAAACAGACTCCAGCGACACATTAAAAGGATCATACACCATGATCAAGTGGGATTTATCCCAGGAATGCAAGGATTCTTCAATATATGCAAATCAATCAATGTGATACACCACATTAACAAACTGAAGAATAAAAACCATACGATCATCTCAATAGATGCAGAAAAAGCTTTGGCAAAATTCAACACTGATTTATGATGAAAACTCTCCAGAAAGTGGGCATAGAGGGAAGCTACCTCCACCTAATAAAGGCCATATAGGGCTTCCCTGGTGGTGCAGTGGTTGAGAGTCCACCTGCCGATGCAGGGGATGTGGGTTCGTACCCCGAGCTGGGAGGATCCCACGTACCGTGGAGCAGCTAGGCCCGTGAGCCATGGCGGCTGAGCCTGCACGTCCAGAGCCTGTGCTCTGCAACGGGAGAGGCCACAACAGTGAGAGGCCCACATACCACAAAAAAAAATAAATAAATAAAGGCCATATATGATAAACCCACAGCAACGTATTTCTCAGTGGTGAAAAACTAAAAGCATTTCCTCTAAGATCAGGAAGAAGACAAGTATGTCCACTCTTGCCACTATTATTCAACATAGTTTTTGAAGTCCTAGCCATAGCAATCAAAGAAAAAGAAATAAAGGGAATCCAGATTGGAAAAGAAGAAGTAAAACTGTCACTGTTGGCAGATGACATGATACTATACATAGAAAATCCTAAAGATGCCACCAGAAAACTATTAGATTTAATCAATGAATCTGGTAAAGTTGCAGGATGCAAAATTAATGCACAGAAATCTGTTGCATTCCCATACACTAACAATGAAAGATCAGAAAGAGAGATTAAGAAAACAATCCCATTTACCACTGCAACAAAAAGAATAAAATACCTAGGAATAAACCTACCTAAAGAGGTAAAAGATCTCTACTCAGAAAACTATAATGTGCTGATGAAGGAAATCAAAGACAAAACAAACAGTTGGAGAGATATACCACGTTCTTGGATTGGAAGAATCAATATTGTGAAAATGGCTATACTACCCAAAGCAATCTACAGATTCAATGCAATCCCTTTCAAATTACCAATGGCATTTTTCACAGAATTAGAAAAAAATTTTACAATTTGTATGGAAACATAAGAGACCTTAAATAGCCAAAGCAATCTTGAGAAAACAAAAATGGAGTTGGAGGAATCAGCCTCCCTGAACTTCAGACTATACTACAAAGCTACAGCAATCAAGACAGTATGGTACTGGCACAAAAACAGAAATATAGATCAGTGGAACAGGATAGAAAGCGCAGAGATAAACCCACACACCTATGGTCACCTAATCTTTGACAAAGGAGGCAAGAATATACAATGGAGAAAAGACAGTGTCTTAAATAAGTGGTGCTGGGAAAACTGGACAGCTACATGTAAAAGAATGAAATTAGAACACTCCCTAACACCATCACAAAAATAAAGTCAAAATGGATTAAAGACTTAAATGTAAGGCCGGACACTATCAAACTCTTAGAGGAAAACATAGGCAGAACACTCTTTGACATAAATCACAGCAAGATCTTTTATGACCCACCTCCTAGAGTAATGAAAATAAAAACAAAAAGAAACAAATTGGACCTAATAAAACTTAAAAGCCTTTGCACAACAAAGGAAACCATAAACAAGATGAAAAGACAACCCTCAAAAATGGGAGAAAATATTTGCAAATAAAGCAACTGACAAGGAATTAATCTCCAAAATATACAAACAGCTCATGCAGCTTAATAACAAAAAAACAACACAATCCAAAAATGGGCAGAAGACCTAAATAGACATTTCTCCCAAGATGACATACAGATGGCCAAGAGGCACATGAAAAGATGCTCAACATAACTAATTATTAGAGAAATGCAAATCAAAACTGCAACGAGGTATCACCTCTCACCAGTCAGAATGGCCATCATCAAAAAATCTACAAAGAGTAAATGTTGGAGAGGGTGTGGAGAAAAGGGAACCCTCTTACACTGTTGGTGGGAATGTAAATTGATACAGCTACTATGGAGAACAGTATGGAGGTTCCTTAAAAAACTAACAGTAGAACTGCCATATGACCCAACAATCACATTCCTGGGCATATACCCAGAGAAAACCATAATTCAAAAAGATACATGCACCCCAATATTCATTGCAGCACTATTTATAATAGCCAGGACATGGAAGCAACCTAAATGCCCATCAACAGAGGAATGGATAAAGAAGATGTGGTACATATATACAATGGACTATTATTCAGCCATAAAAAGGAACAAAATTGGGTCATTTGTAGAGACATGGATGAACCAAGAGACCATCATACAGAGTAAAGTAAGTCAGAAAAACAAATATTGTATTTTAATGCATATATGTGGAATCTAGAAAAATGGTATAGGTGAACTTATTTGCAAAGCAGAAATAGAGACACAGATGTAGAGGCCAAATGAATGGATACCAAGGGGGGAAAGGGTGTGGGATGGATTGGGAGATTGGAGTTTGACATATATACTCTATATAAAATAGATAACTAATGAGAACAGACTGTATAACACAGAGAACTCTACTCAATGCTCTGTGGTGAGCTAAATGGGAAGGAAATCCAAGGAAGAGAGGATATACGTATACGTGTGGCTGATGCACTTTGCTGTACAGCAGAAACTAATGAAACATTATAAAGCAACTATACTCCAATAAAAAAAAATGAAGCAAAACAAAAATTATGTAAAACTGATAGAGATAGCTATATTTTTTAGGACTTCATTTAAAACTTTGCTAGTTCTTTAATGTTATTTTCCAGAATTAAAAGACCCCCTTTTCTCCTCTTTTTAAAACTATCTACAGCTTACAGCAATTTTGTAAAGTGTATCTTTGCAACAAAGGTTGAAACATTTATTTTTTTCTCCCTACCTTATCTCTCCAGAATTCAGAAACTCTTATTAGTCTTATTTTTCATGACAATATATGTATTTGCATAAATTCAGCAGGAACCGGTTCTCCTTGTAACAGGACACGATTGGACAAGTCCTTGGCTTGACTTCTTAGCCTAAAAAGACTTTAAAAGTCTAATCTAAGATTCCTTATGAAAAGTTTCAGCAAAGCAGATTTAAAAGAGCCTACATTCCTGCTGTAATTATGTAAATAATCAGACCAAGTTTATTAAAACTGCATTTAATTTACAATTAACTTAGTCTGACCGTGGTTATCTTTGATAAAAATGGGGATGATTATAGAAAGAAGAATTATATTTCAATAATACACCTTTATGGATACCAGATTCCAGTATTTTTAATTGTCTTTGAACTTTGTTTTCTACCTGTAACTGGACTGGGTCCTGAACTCTAATTTCCTTCCATATGTGGCTAGAACTCTCCAAACTAACATTTCCAATTTTCTCCCACTCTTTTGACTTGAACTCACTATGAAACTAAAACTGCTCTTTTCCGATGCCATGAAAGTTAAAGCTGGACAGCTTGATACAGTTGGCCTTTTGTATCTGTGCATTCCACACCTGCAGTTTCAACGAACTGTAGGTTGAAAATGTTAAAAAAAATTCCAGAAAGTTCCAAAAAGCAAAACTTGAACTTGCTGTGTGCCAACAAATATTTATATAGCACTTACATTGTATTTATAACTATTTACATTGTATTAGGTATTATAAGCAATCTAGAGATGATTTAAAGTATGCAGGATGATGTGCATAGGTTATATGCAAATACTACTCCATTTTATAAAGGAAGTTGAGCAGCCATGGATTTTGGTATTTGATGGAGTGCTGGAACCAATCCCCCATGGATACCGAGGAACAACTGTATAAACTTCAGAGAAATCACCACAACACCTCATGTGTGGACAATCTTTGTGCCTGTTGATACATGGCCACTGAGAAAGGTCACCAGAGACGTTCACACTTCAATCCAGGAAAATCTGTCAGGTTGCTATTGCTTGCCCTCATTCCACCTGAGGATGCTTAGAACCCAACATCTAGAAATTTTCTCAATTGGCTGCTCTCCAAACCTCAGAAACTAAATTTATAATTTGCTGGAACTGTTAATCTTTGTTTTTCTTTTGTTTCCATAGAAATGATTCCTTCTCAAATGTGAGTAAACTAAACTATCGACCTTAGAGGGACATAACGGAGATGCTTTATTTTTCAATCTGCTTGTTGTTTAAGTGAGGACAGTGAGATTCCATATAATTTCCCTCTTCCATGGAACAAGACACCTGCAGATGGTCCTCCTCAGCTCTGTGGAACAAAACACCTGAGGATGATCCATCTCAACTTCATGAAAAAAAGATGCCTGAGGACAACCCTCCTCAGCTTTGTATGGCATACAATACAATCCATCTATAAAGAACTATACCCCACCCCCACACACAACAATAACAAACAAGACCTAAATGGCATTATTGATCAGCTATACTTTCTGCAAAAGATCTTGATCAAAAGGGGAAAATGTGAAAAAAATTCAATCTGAAATAGAACTGGAGGGTACAAAATGGAGAAGCTCACACATGTGACTACAGGAAGACAAAACTTAAGGACTTGGAGTTTGATTTCCTGCAAATGCGTGACTTACAGAAAACTGATATTGTCAGAATTTTCTCAGATGATAGGGGGTTGATCAGAGCTTGTCTCACATCAACCCTGGGAAGTTTTTCCAGAGGCATGAATGGAAGATCATCCAGGTCAGGCTGGCCTCACAGAGTGGCCTGAATTGAGCTTTGTGTTACTGGACTGATGTTGTGTGCTTGGGAAGTTTTCAAGGTTGGTATCTCTTTGTTGTTTATTTTAGCCAGCTCTGACTGAACTCTTCCCTCTTTACATTCCCAGCCCACAAATACAACATACCCCAAACCCTCAAGAGACTCACCTGTAGCTTGCTACTGTTTGCTTGTCCTGAATTGGAATTCCTTGCTTATCCCAAAATACATTAATTTTTGTGAGCTTGTCTCAGTTTCTCTCTTTACTTGGGTCAACAGCTGCAAAACACATTATGATATATCTATTGCAATGCAGCCCTCTAAAGGCACTCGAATGAAAGAAAAGGGGTTAGGTCCTTTTGCACATGTGTTTCATTTCTATTAAGTGAATAAAATATAAAAAGATAAAATAAAAATACAGTACATATTTTCTTACAAACCATGTTTCAAAATTCCATATTTTATAGAGTGAGAAATCACAAAATGAGAGGTATTTGGGGATCTGTTTAGTTAGTAAGAGAACCAGATGGTTGTAACCTAGAAGCCTCAAGAGTGCAGGCCAGTTTGACAAATGGTCATTATAAATTTATCTGTCCTTTCCATGCATCCACTGTTATAGAATTGCCACTATCACCATTCTACACCCAAGCCAGTGGCCAAGACTGACCCACTGAAAACATTCATGATAGAATGATGCAGACTGGATGGCTCCCCCAGAACTCCCAGGCAGTTTTCCTGGTGAGAAAGTCCTCCCCTATACTGTACTTTACAGATTCTCGCAGTGATCATCTGTGACCAAAAACTGTTCCATTTTGCCATTTATGGAACCAGTTCATCTCTTAATTGCCTTGGAAGGTTATATAAACTGCCACCAACTGCAGTAGATTTACCACTGCACTATCATAGGTCATTAAAATCCACACCTACCCAAGTTTTTCATAATACTCATAGTAATGGCCAGGATTTATCAGGCATTTAAAATTAGGTAGGCACCACTACGTTTTCTGTTTTACACATGAGGAGCCAAAAACTAAGAGGCTAGATGACTAAGGTCATAACTTTTATAATGGGTGAGCTGAGATTTCAACCCACATATATTTTATTCTAAAATATACATCTTAACCACTACTCTAAATTAGAGCAATTACATTTTTTTTTACTAAAGTAAGCATGATTTATGTATACCACAACTAAACTATATGAAAATAAAGACAAATACATGAAGAAAAGACTAAATTAAAAAGAACACCCTCATTCACTTTCCTAGAGGCTATGTGCTTATCTTATTGATATAATGCAATCTGAGTCTTAACTTCATGTCAGAAACCTCCCAGCAGCATGTCCTCAATTCTCAAAAGCAGGTGCCTCTTTGGCAATAATCTGGTCCCTGAGAGCTTCTAAACTGATCAAGGAGAAAGTGTTTGTTTACCTGTCTGGCTTTCTGTGGCTAATAATGGCCTGTCTTTCCTCCCATCTCCCTGCTAGAGACACTCAGTTCTTGAGGAAGACAGAAGGAAAAGAAATGAGATGTTTGCTTCCCAAGGCACTGTCTCCTCGTGCGAATGTTCCTTCGTTCCAGCTACCATCTCCTTCTACTATATCTGCCCAGTTTGGGAGGTTTACTCCTTTACTCTCTAGGAATGGAGTAAAATAATCTGCTTCCCTCTGAAATTACCAATACACATGACTTTTTTTTTTTTTAAAGGTGCCTTAGGTTACCATTTGAAGGCATTTTAAAAGAAGTAAAATTAAAACTTTGAAATTCAACATGTTTTTAACTGGTTTCATATTTGTAGAACTTAACTTTTCTCCAGAAGACCATTCAATAAGACTCTAAAGAGGCACAAAGTCTACACACTTTCAATAGCCTAAATTTTTAGTGCTGGTGAAAGTTATTAATTCCTTTTAAAAGAACTACCATGAAAGTGAGTTACCAAGACGTGAAATTTGCTTTTAGGAATCTGACATTGAATTCAGGCAGAAACAACATATGTGAAGGCAAACGTAGCTCTTTGGGAGCATAACTTTTCATTGACATCCCCCATAAGTAAAAAAATTTTAATGCAGAAGACCCGTGCATGTGGAGATTTACCATTCGTGATGCTGAGGATCCATGAGTATTCCTGCAGGTCTCAGAATATGTAATCATTTGTGCTTTGTGATTTTTGTTGAGGCATGCATTTCAATCACTGGGCGCTGGTTTGCCTAACGAGTCTTGCCAACCTTCCAGTATCAGCTTTTCGTCATGCCTAACATATTCTCTCCTTATCCCTGGAAACCATTAATGCAATTAATTAAAATCCAAAGCTCTTACATGGCCTGCAAATCCCTATATGGTCTGCTCTTTTCCACCACCACCCACCCCTCCCCAGCTTTCTGGACTCATTTCAAAGTACCCTTCTCTCTTGTTCTTCTATGGCCATACTGGCCTCCTCACTGAGCACGGAAAGTGTATCCTAAAAAGAGACCTTTGCCCTTACTATTCCTTGTACCTGGAGTAACTCTTTCTTCCCCCTGGTATCTACCTGCTGGGCATATTCTCTCCATTCTAGCAGGTGTCTGCTCTTAACATTTTATCACGGAAGATTTTTGATCCATTATATCAAAGAAGACTCCTAATACTGATGCTTCTCGTCTCCCTTACCTCACTTCATTGTTCTTCATGCTACTTATCACTCTCTAAAATTCTACATTTACTTGTTTATTGTCTTTTTAAACCCTCCAGCCCTATCCCACACTGTCCTTCCTGCTTCCTGCTTCTTTGCCCTCCAGAGCACCTTTACTTCTAACTCTTACAAAACCTAGTTGCAAAGCTGGCCTCCAAGCCTCTGGGAGCCCAGGATCTCCTCTAGAAAATTTCACTCTTCCTCAGTTAGTTACAGTCTAACCAAAATTACCTTACACTAAGAATTTTTAACCGGCACACCAGACTTCTGTTTTCTTATCCCTGATGTAAAAGGGAATTGTTTACCTGCCAAAGGTCCTTTTGGCATATGAGAATCTTTTAAAAATTGGGCTGTATGGTTCTTAGGAGAAAACTACAATACTTTTGGATGGTGAATTGAAGTCATTTTCTAGTTACAATTAGACCCCTTGATTTTTAAAAAAAATTAATAGTGGCTACCACACTGAATAGCAAATTACCTGACAATGGAATCCTGCCAAAAGGACATCCCAAAAATTAAAGCTCCATAGATGCAGGCCGTGTTGGCAGTACCTTGGAAATTTCATAAGCACTCTGGCAACTCCACCTCAGAAGAATTTGTTTACATTAGGGATATGCAGTCTGGCATTCAATGCTGCTGCACCCCCAACTCCAACCTGGATGGTTAATGCTACTTTTGATAATCCTCTCCAGGCGCCTCAAGGCAGGAACATCAAAAGGGCACATCAAAGCTCCTGGTCACAGTGGAGAGGAGTGACTGCAAACCAGGTGATGCCTTTTTCTTCAGGCTCCGCAACAAATACAAGTCTTCCAGCCTTCCCCCAAGGAAGAGAAAGTCATTTTTAAAAATTCTTGGCTACCTGCC
This sequence comes from Neophocaena asiaeorientalis asiaeorientalis, assembly GCF_003031525.2. Lineage (NCBI taxonomy): Eukaryota > Metazoa > Chordata > Mammalia > Artiodactyla > Phocoenidae > Neophocaena > Neophocaena asiaeorientalis. The sequence continues at coordinate 17,690,481 of NW_020176571.1, read as the reverse complement.
CTGAGGGAGGAGAGAGACACCATCATTGCTGGTAGTGGATAAAACCATGTCTCCCAATCATATATTTCTGAGACTTAGAAGGCTGTGCTAACCACACACACACACACAAAAAGTTTGATTCATGCTTCACTGATGTGTTTTAAAATGCAAATAACAAAAGCTGAAAATGATGAAGTGAGCATGTCTCACTGACATGTGAGACAGGCAACTAATGAAACTCTGGGCCACAGTATCAGCTGCCTGCTGACTTCTGCAATTGAATTAAAACTATAGTAAGAATAATACAAGGACTTGCCCTTGTCCTTCTTGTCTATGTGTTTATTTAATTTTCTGTCCAACTGACTCTCAAATAAATTGGAAACAGCTGCCATTTTTTGATTCAGTAGCTCCATTTCCCCCTTGTGACATCATTCTGGGCACAAACACTAACAATAGGTCATTATGTAGCAATTACTTTATTGATTTATGGAAGTTTTTAGGCTCCGTCAGGAATACGCACATTCAAGGGGAAAAAAGACCACTTCTGTATTCTTGTCGAGGATAAAAACTGAACTGCAGTGGCTGGAATAATGTTGCTCAGATGGGACCTTCCTTACAAAGGAAAACTACAGGAATGATTCCTGTTCGTTGATTTTCTTTTAGTAAGAGAGAAATGGGGAAAGGTTGTAAAGTTTGAAAGGTAGAGCCATAATTAAATACAGTAACTAAGTAAACAGATTATTCAAAGGCTGCTGTTGTGTAACAGGAGAACTTCAGTGATATAATAGAAGATGCTTAAAACAATTAACAGTGTTCAGACTCCCATGATGAATGAACTTTCTGAGCTTATGCATAACATTTCAAGAATACTGCTGCATGAAACCAGTCTTGCTTTCTCAATTCCAATGGATCTCATAATACTTCACATTTCAGTATTAAATGCCTACCCCACACCATTCAGTGGATCATACTTTTAACTGCCCATCAGTTTTTAATCAGGCTGTTTTCTCAGGCCCCTAAATATAAATAAGGAAGAGTTTCCTCTCTTGTAAACAGCTAACTTTATTTCACATTCCTCTGGTTTAGGGAACTCTGATCTAGGGATAAAAAATAAAAAAGGAATAATGTACCCTCTGGGGAGTAACTTAACAGCAAGATTCTCACATGATGAGCTGAGCAACAGCCTGCCTACATCTTGAGGAAAATGGTTGCTTCTTTATTGAAATCTGTATTTGAGATTTGTTGGCACCTATTGGAGGTCAAGAGTTTACTATCTTGGCTCTTCTGTCAAAGCCCTAATAGAGGAAACATCCTAGGCCCAGTATTTGGCTTGGCTCCCAATGGGAAGAACAGCTATGGATGCGACATCCCCGTGGAAACACATGGAGCTGTGGCTTGTCCTAGATCAGTAGCCTGAGCGTAAGCAAGGATGATGAAACTTGTGCGTTTCAGAGGTAGGAGACAGCAAATGATGTGCGCTTGAGCTTCTCCTATCAATGTTTTTCAGTTCTGACCAGATCCTTAAAGGCACTCAGAAATAAAAAATTATTTAGGAAACAAAGAAAAGCAGTAGGTGATCCTGTTTGGGAAGTCCGTCTTCTTAACTCACCAGGAAGACAAATTTTAGGGTCCATCATTCATAAGTCTTGAACCTTATATTCTTAAAATAAATGCCCTAAAGCAATTTAGGAAAGAAAGTCTCCTCTCTATTCTGATTCTGAAAACATTATTATTAAGGGTCTTCCAGGTAGAGAGTAAAACTTGAGGGAAATAATGTCTAATAAATGCTGAAACTGAGTTCTGCTCCAGGGAGGCCAGCTCTGGAGAAAGTAAAAGTAAACAAAGACATGGGTCCTGACCTCTGGGAGCTCATAATGCAGCCTACTTTGGTTGGGTGTACAAACAGCATGGGTGACCCTATTTGAGATATATATATATATAAAACAAAAACTGCACTTCGTATTAGGAGGTTATAATCACAATCATGCTATTAATTGCAGGATAAGTCACAATTTTCCTAGGACTCTATTTCCCTCAGTTGTAAACTAGAGAAAGTGGTTGGATAACACCTAGGTCTCTTTTAGTCCTCACAAATACCATAATCATGATAATTCATATATCACACAATTTCTTGCCTGCATTCACATGCCACAATTTATGACTGTATTCCAGCTAACACCTAAAACAGTAAATGTGTCTCTGTTTATAATTCAAAAGAACATTTTACCTTGCTTATGCACAACACATCTTTCACACTTCTAAATGTCACAATTCTTGTATTCCTCACAAGATGGCCCAAATCCGTTAACTCTTTATCAGGAAAACGTTTGTAATCAAAGAAAAAAGCACACGTTAACATGAAGACTTTTGTGTTGAAATATCATTTCTGAACAACCAAACTGTGCTTCCTTGATAACTGGTCTTTGAGTAATATTTATAGACTAAAAATATTAGGAAAATATAAAGTAAAGAGGACATTTCATTTGGGATGATACACTTTATTGAAATCTTTTTGAAAGAGGTAAATCTGAAGCCAAGTCTTAAGAAAGTTATGGGCATAGCTTAATGAAAAAGAAGAGGTGGTCATTCCATGGGACTATAAGAGCAACGACAAAGCAGTGAGCATAACAAGGACACTGAATTTTGTGAGGTGGAGTAAATGACTATGTTGGAGATAGATGGGGTTTGTACGCACACAGTGTGTAATAAATGAAGGCTGGAATGCCATTAGCATAGATAAAAGTTTACTTTGCTTTTGGGGGGAAATGTGTGATTAAAGTAATATCAAAGGAAGACTGTTGTTGGCTATGTGGTGAGTAGGCTGAAGAATAGAGGGATTAGAAACAAATAATACAACCAACAGAAAGTTAACATAATCAAGGAAAAAGTTATAAAACTCTGGACTAGGATAATGACTATGGAAATGGAAAAGAAGGCTCAAATCCAAAAAACCAGCAAGAAGAATTAACACAATACTGATTTGATATGTGAAGACAAATAAGTTTTTTTACAGGAAGTAGTAAAAATTTACTACCAGATGAATGCCCCAGAGAATTAATTGGATAGCTGAGTTATTGGGACAGGAACACAGAAGGAGAGAGAATGTTTATTTCATTGAGTTCAGGGCATAAGTGTCCCACTGGAAGCACAACTAAATAAAAACATTTAGTTAATAAATAGATGTAGAAGACTGGTGAAAGTTCAGAGTTGGAGCATCATTCTTTCATTCAGCAAACATTTATCAAATATTCATCAAATATTTTTCATGAGTTAGGCACTGTTCTTGATACCAGGAATAAGGAGATAACAGGCATAATCTCTGCAGTCCAGAAATTTTGTCTGGTGTAAAAGACAGAAAATTACTTAGTTAAGCATCTTGTAATCACCTATAGAATATATAATAAACATTACTAAATATAAATCAAAAGGAGATATCACAGCCCAGATTACTATGTGACTTTGAGGAAGAATTTGGGATACCTCCTGGAGCAGGGGGAGAAAAATCTAGAGAGTACAGTTTAAGCATAACTAGTACTGGGATAAAATTTTAAAATAGTAGAAAGAATTCAAGGGATTTTACTATCATCACTTCAATTCAATATTGTATGAGATCCTGTTCTGTGGAACTAAAAGAAATGAAAGACACAGAATGGAAAGAAAAAGAAAACTGTCATTATTTACAGGTTATTTTGCATGCAGACTAAACCAGAAGACTCTATATACAATATTTTAAAATTAGTAAGTCAGTTTACCAAGGTTACTATATTAAACATCAATGCTCAGAATTAATGTATGTCTTTATGCTTCTAGCAAAAATTGAAAAGTAAAAAATTTTAAAACAATATTATTTAATATTGAAACAAAATGCATCAAATACCTAAGAATAAATATAAGATATGTAAGAATTTTATATTGAAAGCTATAAAACAATGTTGAGACAAATTAAAAACATAAAAAATTAAGAAATATATCACGCTCATACGTTGAAGGAATCCATGTTTTTACTAAGACAATTCTTCTCAAATTTATCTGTACATTTAATGTAATCAAAATCAAATCCCTCTGGATTTTTGTAGAAATTGCTAAACTGCTTCTACAGTTACATGAAAATACAAAAGACCTAGAAAATCACAGTAATCTTGAAGAAAAACAAATCTTGCCCTACCAGATCTCAAGACTTTTATAAATTTAAAGTAATTAGGACAATGTACAAAACTAGAACAATAGAATAGAAAGTCCAGGAACAGACCCACACATACACAATCTAATGATATATGGCAAAAGTACCACTGCAATTCAGTGAGGGAAGGGATGGTCTTTTCAATAAAAGATACTGCACTAATTAGATATCAACATAAAAAAAAATGTCTTTTATACCATACACAAAAATTAATTCAAGATGCAACAAATGTTAAAGAAATGGTTCTAAAACAAAATCATTATAGGAGATAATTTTATTATAGGAGATAATTTTTTATTTTAGGAGATAATTTTTATGATGTTATTTTTAAGATTTCTTAAATGAAGCATCAGAATACAAGCCTTTTATGAAAAAATTGAAAAGTTTGGTGTTCTAAAATTAAGTTCTCAAATTAAGAACGACCATATATCCAACAAAGAACTCATATCCAAAACATGCAAAGATTTAAAGAACTTGTACAAACAAACAAACAAACATTTTTTAAATGAAAAAAGACTTGAACAGGCACTTCTTTTCCAAAAAGAAAAATTCTAAATGACCTATAAACATCAGTGTGTTTGTCATTGCCATTTCTAAGGAAAATGCAAATTAAACTAAAATTAGATGCCACTACATGCCCTCTAGAGTTACGAAAATTAAGGAAGATTGACAGTAAGTATCAAGTATTGGTGAGTAAGTAGAACTCTCATACATTGTTGTTAAGAGACTAAAATTGGTATACTCACTTTAAAAACTTTTTGGCAGTATCTAGTAAGCTACACATTTGCATACCCTATGACCCAGAAATTCCACACCTAAGTATATGCCCAACTGAAATTATTACTTATGTCACCAGAAGAAAAGAATGTTCATATCAGCATTTTTCATAAGAGGAAGGAACTGGAAACAATCAAAGTGTTCATCAATAATAGAATGGAAATGTCCATTATCAATAGAATAGATGAACACATGGTGGTACCCTCATACAGTGAAATACTATGCAGCAAGGGAAAAGAATAAACTACAGGTATACACAACAAAATCAATGAATTTCAAAGACAAGATTTTGAGCAAAAGAAACCAGATTAAATAAAAACATATTTCATGATTCCATTTATGTTAAGTTCAAAGTAAGTAAAACTAATCTTCCAACAAATAGCTCTAGAACAATATAAACATGATATATCTTTCCATTTGTTTGTGTCTTCAATTTCTTTCATCAGTCTTATAGTTTTCCAAGTACATGTCTTTTACCTCCTTAGTTAGATTTATTCCTAGGTATTTTGTTCTTTTTGATTGTAAAATTGTGTGACTGTAAAGAGTATTGTTTTCTTAATATCTCTTTCTGATAGTTCATTGTTAGTGTATAGAAATGTGACAGATTTCTGTATACTAATTTTCAAGTTACTGCTTCTGCCCTAGGTCTTGGAGTATGTGATATTTTGTGAGTGCCCTTTGAGAGCAGAGTCTATTTCCCACAGCCCTGTAGCTCTCCCAAAAGGAAGCCTTGTTGGCTTTCAATACCAAACATTTTGAGGCTCATCTTCCTGGTGCAGGACCCCTGGGCTAGGAATCCTGATGTGGGGCTTGGACCCCTTGCTCCTTGGGGAAAACCTCTGAAATTGTAATTATCTTCCCAGTTGTGGATCACCCACCTGAGGGTGTGGGTTGACTATACCATGTCCCCTCCCCTCCTTCCTATCTTGTTGTGGTTTCTTCTTTATGTCTTTAGTTGTAGAAGATCTTTTCTGATAGTCTTCTGGTCTTTCTCATCAACAGTTGCACTGTATATAGCTGTAATTTTGGTATGCATGGGAGGAGGTGAGCTCAGAATCTCCTGCTACACCATCTTGGTCACTACTTCTCCTCACACCTCATTAAAATTAACTCAAGGGCTTCCCTGGTGGCACAGTGGTTGCAAGTCCGCCTGCCAATGCAGGGGACATAGGTTCGTGCCCCAGTCCGGGAAGACCCCACATGCTGCGGAGCGGCTGGGCCCATGAGCCATGGCGGCTGAGCCTGCGTGTCCGGAGCCTGTGCTCCGCAACGGGAGAGGCCACAACAGTGAGAGGCCCGCGTACCGCAAAAAAAAAAAATTAACTCAAAATGAATAATAGACCTATATGTAAAATGAAAATTCTAAGACTTTTAGAAGAAAATGTACAAGAAATTCTTTGTGATCTCAGATTAGGAAAATATTTCTTAGATATGACACCAAAATCACAATCCTCAAAAGGTTCCGCTCTTCAATAGACATTGTTAAGAGAATAAAAAGCAAGCCACAGACTGGAAGAAAATATTTGCAGATCACGTATCTGGAGCACATAAAGAACTTTCAAAACACAATAAGAAAACAAACAATTTAATTTTTTTTAAATGGGTAAAGAGTTGAACAGATGCCTTTCTAAAGAAGTTATAGGAATAACAAGCACATGAAGAGATGCTTGTCATCATTGTTCTTAAGGAAAAGCAATGTGAATAAAACCACAATGAGTTACCACTTCACCCTTATTAAAATGGCTAAAATTAAAAAGACTGACCATGCTAAGTGTTGATGGGGATGTGGAGAAACTGGAATTTTCATACACTGTCAGTGGGAATGGAATGGTACAACCACTTTGGAAAAGACTTTGGCAGTCTCCTAAAAACGTTGAACATAAACACATCATATGATCAAGACATTCTTCTTGATATTCCCCCAAATAAGTAAAAGGCATGTATATCATGTTCACTACAACTTTATTGGTAATAGCCAAAAACTGGAAACAACTCAAATATCTGTCAACTGGTAAATGGATTTTAAAAGGTGTGGTATATCCATACACTGGAAGCCCACTCAGCAATAAAATAGAAATAAAGTTTTGATACATGCTCTATCATAGATCACAAAATAATTATGCTGAATGAAAGAAGACAAAAAATTACATACTGTATGATTCCATTCATATAAAATTCAGTAAATGTTATTAACAGCTGTTGGAGGATTGGAAGGTAAGGAAGCACGGGAGGAAGGGATTACAAAGAGACATAAGGAAACTTCTGGGAGTGATGGATATGCTTATTATCTTGATTGATCTTTTCACAGATGTACATATGTCAAAACTTACCAAATTATACATTTTGAAAGATTACATTTATTGTCTATTGATGGTATCTTTAAAAAGCTATACCATTTTTACATGAACAAAATTAATCTTTGGTGTAGTAGTTCCTAAGAAAGGACATGAGGGAGAATTCTGGTGTGAGTTTTCTATAGCTCAATATGGGTATATATACCAAAAAATGGCCAAAAAAAAAAAAGCTGTATATTTTGGACTTGTACATTTCACTGATTTAAGTTCCAACTTCATACACATAAATTTTACAAAAAAAGTAGTCAAAGGACTTAAAGTAATGAGTATGGAGTAGAAAGTCTAGAACCATGGCTGACTTTCACAAGACATCCATAAATAAAGAACAGAAGAAGAAATGACAAAGCAGAATATAAAACAATACTGCAAACATAGGAAGAACACTCCTAGGCAATGGCAGGTGACTTTTACCCTGGAAATTTAAATGAACCTGTCATGGAGAAAGAAAATTTTCTCTACCCTTCTAAGTACCTCTGGAAATCTAAGACTCAAATTAACAAGAGAAAAATTAACAGGAGAAATTTGAAAGTTTAATAACATGTATACATGGGAGACACCTAGGAAAACTGAGTAATTCACCAAAATGATTGAAACTCTCATCTTAAATATCATCTTCAGCTAAAGGTGAAGGGGATGTTGGGAATAGTGGTTTGGGACTTTAAAGGAAGGCAATTCACACAGAGATTAAAAAGCAAATGTTTGATAATCACATGTTTGCTGGGCCATGCAGAGACAATGGGACACAGAGTGGACTCTGACCTCTAGGCCCTACTGAGTTTCCCCGGCCACATATCTGCAAAGCCCAAATTCTTTGCAGATATTTCTGGTGATAGCTCTATTCTTGGAACAGGCCCTTTATCTAAATTCTTTTAGTCAGTTAAGGGATGGGGGTATGGTAACAAGAAAACTTTCTGCTATTTCTTAAACATATTCATCCCAAATTAACCCTCTTGTCAAAGAGACACATTTTGGGGTGACAAATTTTGCTCCCCTACAAACCCATCATGACCCAATGAAAAGCTGGCACAATGGTCCATACTTTATCAATGCAATTGCTGCAGGACACATTTTGTTTGTCTTGTCTCTCACTCTCTGTTGTCATGCTTTCTTGTTTTTTAATGCTCTACTCTTATTGAATCTAGTCCTATTGCATCAAACACTAGGCTTTAAAATTTCTCTTGGCTTTGTTATTTGGCATAGAATCTATTCCTCTGGAACACGATTCTAGTCTTTGTCTTCTGTGTTTATTCAGAAAACCATAGGTGAGGGGTTACCTCTTTCACATGTCCTGCCATACTCCTATAATACATGCTCTAGATGGGGTAGGTGTGATTACTTACCTGCCACTATCTGATCATTGTGTAGGATAACAGGGGGAAGAGGAATGGGTAAAAGGGAGGACACACATGACTGAACAGACAGAATAAGAAACAGCTGAATGGCTGGGAGTAAAGAAGCAAGAGCGTTTGAATGGGCCAGATGCTAGCATGGGTCACTAGATTTGCTTCAAGGGAACACAGTAACCTAAGAGAAAGCAAAATCACAAAAGAACAAATTGGAAGAGATTATGGTGAAAGAGGATGGTGAGTAGGTGGAAATATTCAACATAATCAGGTAAGAAAGTCATGAATTTTGGAAATATTTATAGAGAAAGCAGAATTAAGTGCAGAATTTTTGTTTTAACCTGTGCATGTCATGAGTAGGGAAAAGAGAATGTTTGGGAAGAGGAGTTAGTATAACTTTTTCTCTAAATCCATACGGAAGGAGTGAGCAGAAAAAGGAGTTTGTGCCTCATTTCAAACCCACCCAATTTAACTTCCAGCATAAAATGAAGAGAAACAATTTTTGTGTCTTCCAGCCTTGTTTTTACTATACACGTCTGTGTGTGTGTGTGTCTCTGTGTGTGTGTGTCTCTGTCTGCGTCTCTGTCTGTGTTGGGGGGTGTCCAGATAGGCATGGTTGCCATGGAATTTGAAAGAGAAAGAAGGTGATATGGACTGGAGATAGCTACTCTGAAAGTTAAAGTAAAGATCTCAGGGCTGCTAGAGAGCAAGTCAATGTTCTAAAAATCAGGAGTATAAAACAGATGCCTTGGATTTTGTGGTTCAAAGCAATTGACCTGTCAGTTGAGACAAAATGAACCAAGACCTCAAAGCACATAGCACTGGAATTTTAGATGATCACTCAGAGAAGATTCCCCAAAATGAGCAGTATTGTAGCACCTAGATAACCTGCACTCTGACTTCTTGTAAACTTTGTGTTTAGCAGGTCATGCTGAGCCCACTGGTGAATGCGAGGCAATGGCTGCCAAGGGAGAGTGAAGTAGCATGAGAAATTGTTACATTATTTCACATACTTTTGGTTACCTTCCAATCTAAATTATCAACTTGCCAAAGATGGATAAAATGATATTATGTGATTAAAAGCTTTAAAGCTACTAAGGTTAAAGACTCATTAAACATTTTAATTGAAGCAGACGTGAAGTGGCCCTTTCCAAAGGTAAAAGATCCATGTATAAACATCACTCTGCTATCCAACGAAGCCAGACTGAGATTCCAATCCAAGAACTCTAAGTTCTTAAATACACACACACACACACACACACACACACACACACACACACACACACATACATAGGTATTTATGTACATCAGGCACGCTGGTGAGTTGAGCAATTCCTATGCCATAAAATAGAGGCAAAAAGAAAGATGCCGCAGGAGAGGAAGGAAGGGAGGGGGAGGGAAAAGGCCACACATTATAGTTGAGATGGCTAGTCTTCCACAGTTTCTGTCCCCATCCCAAACCAATATTTACTCCTTTATGTAGTCCCTCCTCTTGAATCTGGGCAGCCTCTGTGACTCACTTCTTTTTTTTCTTTTTTTTACATCTTTATTGGAGTATAATTGCTTTACAATGGTGTGTTAGTTTCTGCTTTATAACAGTGAATCAGTTATACATATACATATGTTCCCATACCTCTTCCCTCTTGCGTCTCCCTCCCTCCCACCCTCCCTATCCCACCCCTCCAGGCGGTCACAAAGCACTGAGCTGATCTCCCTGTGCTATGCGGCTGCTTCCCACTAGCTATCTATTTTACGTTTGGTAGTGTATATATGTCCATGCCACTCTCTCACTTTGTCCCAGCTTCCCCTTCCCCCTCCCCATATCCTCAAGTCCATTCTCTAGTAGGTCTGTGTCTTTATTCCTGTCTTACCCCTAGGTTCTTCATGACATTTTTTTCCTTAAATTCCATATATATGTGTTAGCATACGGTATTTGTCTTTCTCTTTCTGATTTACTTCACTCTGTATGACAGACTCTAGGTCCATCCACCTCATTACAAATAGCTCAATTTCATTTCTTTTTATGGCTGAGTAATATTCCATTGTATATATGTGCCACATCTTCTTTATCCATTCATCTGATGATGGATACTTAGGTTGTTTCCATCTCCTGGCTACTGTAAATAGAGCTTCAATGAACGTTTTGGTACATGACTCTTTGAATTATGGTTTTCTCAGGGTATACGCCCAGTAGTGGGATTGCTGGGTCATATGGTAGTTCTATTTGTAGTTTTTTAAGGAGCCTCCATACTGTTCTCCATAGTGGCTGTACCAATTCACATTCCCACCAGCAGTGCAAGAGTGTTCCCTTTTCTCCACACCCTCTCCAGCATTTATTGTTTCTAGATTTTTTGATGATGGCCATTCTGACCAGTGTGAGATGATATCTCATTGTAGTTTTGATTTGCATTTCTCTAATAATTAATGATGTTGAGCATTCTTTCATGTGTTTGTTGGCAGTCTGTATATCTTCTTTGGAGATGTGACTCACTTTTGACGATTAGAATATGACACAGATTAGTGTCTAATGCTGTCTTAAGAAGTCTTGTAGCTTTGGCTTGTGTTTCTCAAACTCTCACCTTTGAGATGCTTCATCTCATAGACCAGACATCAGGCCATGTGCCTGTCCCACAAGTAAGTGCCCCAATCACCAGTACCTGCTGATTTCCCAGGTGAAAGCCACCATCAACTGCCAGGCACTTGAAAGAGTCAGCTCAGAAATTTCAGTCCAGTCTTATTCCTAAACATCAACGTGCAACATCCTGTGGGTCAGAACAACAGCCCAGCAGAGCCTAGTCAACCCAAAGAATTGTGAAAGATAATAAACTGGTTGTTGTTTAAGCCATTACGTTTTTTAAACAGCTTATTTAACAAGATTAAATAACCAAAATGATTGATCAACTTCTTAATGTGATAGCATACCAATTAGATATTACTGTGTAACAAGTTACCCCCCAAATTAAGTGACTTAAAACAGGGTATCATCCAACTTTTTCTTAAAGGACCAGGTAATAAATATTTCAGTCTTTATGGACCAGACAGTCTCCATCCAAACTATTCAGCTCTGCCATTGTAGCGTGAAAGAAGCCATAGACAATACATAAACAAATGTGCATGGCTGTGCTCCAATAAAACTTTACAAAAACTGGCAGCTGGCCCATGGCCATAGTTTGTCAACCCCTCTTTAAAAAAAAAGAAAAAGCATGCACTATTGCTCACAATACTATAGGTTAGAGGGATGGTTCTGCTGATCTGAGCCAGGTCTAGCTGTTCTCAGCTTGGCTTGTTCATGCACCTGTCATCAGCTGGCAGGTTAGTTAGGGGGCTGGTTGGTCTATGATGGCCTCATGTACATCTGGTGTTTTGCTGGCTGCCAGCTGGAGTGACAGGGGTGATTGGGCCATGTCTCTTATCATCCATCAAGCTAGCCTAGGCATGTTCACAAAGTGGTGGCAGAATTCCAAGAAAACAAGGAAAAGCGCACAAGCCTTTTGAGGCCTATGCTCAGAATTTGCAGTTTTTACTTCTGTTCTAGTGTATTGGCCAAAATAAGTCACAAGGTCAATCCACATTGAATGATGGGAGAATAGACTCACCCCCTTGATGGAGGAGCTGCAAAGTCACAATGCAAATGGCATGGGTACAGGTAGGGGTGGAGAATTGTGCCAGTTTTGCAAATCATGAGACTATGAATATGAGAAGCTAAGAGTTAAGATTCTAGTGGGGCTTGTTCCACTTCCTTTGTTTATAAAAGAAGAAAATAAGACGTAGGGGCAGGGATCGACTCTCTCAAGTCATTCTTGCTAGGTAGCACAGCCCTGGAGTTACTTACTAACTGTGTGTATAACTAGGAAGTTATGGTTTTTCTGACCCCTTAGAATGTCCATATAGGGCCTTCAGGGTTTCCTAACACAGCTGTGAAGTCTCTCTTCTACAAACAAATCTCAGTCAGGTAACCTCCACCTAGAAGTCTCCAATTCTAGTAGAGGCACACAGGGTGGGAAATATTTATTATCCACCAAGATCCCTTAAACTCCTTCTTATATCCAGAAAGTTCTTCTTATTATATGCTTAGAATCTTAATTCCTAATTTAGTATATCTTCAGCCTAAAACTTCTCCAAACATCTGTATCACTCGGTCACATGCCATGAATGTGGAGTGGCCCAGTGACAATAGGCCCAGTGAGAAATGACTCTCACTCAAACATTTGAGCCAAAGACTTGTTGTAAACAAACTTAGAATGAGATGACTACAGGCTACAAATTACTTACCAGCTGCCACAGTTATGGGCAACATCCCTGCTAGTCACTTCAAAATCCATAGGGACTTATGAGAATGTTCAAGCTAAAACCTTCCTTTCGATTCTCAATTGCCTTGCTGTTGGAAAAACAGTAGAATTATCTTTCCCACCCTGATAAAATGGCTTCTGGTAAGGATACAGCCCTATATTAAGTGCAATCTCCTATTCACAGTTTAATAGGTTATAAAAGTAAAGTTTTCTGCCTTGCTTTACCCCATGGACCAAATTGACTTAAGCCAGGGCATATGCAAGAAGAACCTGAGTCCCTGACTCCAGAATCTTATATTACAATTTGTTCTGGAATCTGGACTCAACTCAACTTGGCTGCATTTCTTTAAGCTAATAATTATTCTGATGTTTATGTCTTCATGACTCAAAAAACTCTAACATTCCTTTGTGGCTTACTTGTAAAGCAGCATTCTAGTATTTTATCTCTACATCAAGCACATTTTACGTAATTCAAAATTTTACCAATCAAACCTAAATCCAATATTAGGCAACAAACCATCTCCTACACATAATCTGAAACTAATTCTCATGCCATGACAATATACTGAATTCTGAGGCTCCAACATTAAGTAAGATTCTGAACTTAGGCTGTACTAATTCATCATTGCTATGTTCTCTTGTTTTTATGGCTTCAGAGGGGATGCTATAGCATCACCATCCGTGGTCATTTCCCTCTACTCATGTTACAAATTGCCAAAGTGTTTAGATCCAACCTTCTTCACATCTTGGCAGTTGGTTTCTTCTTTTTATTCTCTTTGCTCCCACTTGCATGAACCTCGTGTCTAGGCAATTTTTGTGCTTGGGCTCATGCTATTCCTTTAATAAAATGTCTTTTCTCACCATCTCTGCCCACTAACGTTTCAATTACACTACATGAATGGTTGATTTTCCCTGACCAAATCGGATCACTCATTTCATCGTGAATAAAAATTACTGTCTGTCTCGTAGGATTATTCATTTTTTTGTTGTAGGATGCCCCCTCTTCCTACAGCAAGATAATTTTCCTCTAACTTAAGGTATGCCTTTAGCAAATCTGACACCGACATTTAACTTTCTAAGGCAAGATCTGCGAAGGGCCCACTGTAATGCCTAATCCTTTCTGTTGATATAGCAGCTGTTGTACCAAATCCAGCAATAAGAGCCTCATGGGGGAGTAGAACCCACATTTCCACAATCACGTAGGAAGTGTAAAGGGAAAATTGTTAATAGCCTCCCTAGGGTTTTATCTCTTGCTATGATGTCTTCCATGATTTCATCTTGTCTTAAGTAGTGAAATATCTTAATTCAGGTTTCAAATCATAAAATAAAAATAAGCGTGCTTTAGTCATCTTTTCCAAAGCCTGGTTTTATTATTGAGGTCTACAAATCTCTTTCATATGTAACCTAATTACATGACAGTATCAAAATTCATTTGTAAGCCAGGTAGTATTACCATGCATCTTGTTATAATTTTTTTAAGCAAATTTTATTATGGTCACAGATTCTTTTTTTTTTTTTTTTTTGGCCATACCACACAGCATATGGGATTTCAGTTCCCCGTCCAGTGATGATCCTGTGCTCCCTGCTGTGGAAGCACAGCGTCTTAACCACTGAACCACCAGGGAAGTCCTATTGTAATAATGTTTTTAAAACAACTCCTTGCACAGAAATATCAAATGCTATATATATTGTTTTACACCTTTTTGCTTCAGTGAAAGATTGGCCTCTTTCCTTTTTGAGCAACTCACTAACTTCTTTAGTAAAGATGTTGTCTTTTTTTTTCAGCCAAATTACTACATATATCTTTGAGATTCTGAAACCTTTATGTGTGCAAAGAGGAGAGGAGAAAGAAATGCAGTCTTATAGTATTCTCAAAATAGATATATTCTAATTCGGGTAATTAAATACTAGATCTAGAGCAACAGTATCTGAACAAAAGTTGTGCATACATCTTTGGGCACATAATGGTCTGCTTCACTGATGCTTGCTTTTCTAGTTTTTAACTTTACAATAGTGACTGAAATCAAGTTTACAGAACAGATCCCATATGAATTAATTAGTTTTGTCCCATTCTACATTAGCTTCCATTTATTAAGTGCCTACTCTAGGCCAGTCATCATGACACTCTCGTTCCACACTCATCTCAAAAACTACTAAATCTGGTTCCCGGTCTATACTCCTTCTTTCTGTGAAACAGAGACCACTCTCTGTCCCGTTGGCAAGCAAGATGCATAATTTTTGCTCCCTCTCTCACAACCCTTATTTCTGATTCACACCAAGTTCTATGAATTTTATTTTCTAAGTATATCTAGAGTCCCATGTCTCTTTTGCTTCACCGCCATCCCTCCATTTCAAACTGAAATTATCTCCAACCCAAACCACCGAAAGAAGGCTAACTAGTTTTCTTTTTTATATATATATATATAGATTTATTTTATTTATTTATTTTTGGCTGCATTGGGTCTTCGTTCCTGTGCGTGGGCTTTCTCTAGTTGCGGAGACCGGGGGCTACTTTTCGTGTGGTGGGCGGGCTTCTCATTGTAGTGGTTTCTCTTGTTGCAGAGCACAGTCTCTAGGCACGTGGGCTTCAGTAGTTGTGGCTTGCGGGCTCTAGAGCGCAGGCTCAGTAGTTGTGGTGCATTGGCCTAGTTGCTCTGCAGAATGTGGGATCTTCCTGGACAAGGGCTTGAACCCGTGTCCCCTGCATTGGCAGGCGGATTCTTAACCACTGCACCACCAGGGAAGCCCCCTAACTAGTTTTCTTGCATTAACTCTGGGGGTCCCCTTTTCCACTATCTACCCTGGTGTCTGTCTAAATTTTGCCTATTTTTAAGCAGAGTACTTTGTCTTCTTACTTATTTTTTCTTTTATTTATTTTTTTAACATCTTTATTGGAGTACAATTGCTTTACGTTGTTGTGTTAGTATCTGCTGTATAACAAAGTGAATCAGCTATGCATATAAATATATCCCCATATACCCTCCCTCTTGCGTCTTTCTCCCATGCTCTCTATCCCAGTCCTCTAGGTGGACACAAAGCACCAAGCTGATCTCCCTGTGCTCTGCGGCTCTTTCCCTCTAGCTGTCTACTTTACATTTGGCACTGTATATATGTCCATGCCACTCTCTCACTTCGTCCCAGCTTACCCTTCCCCCTCCCCGTGTCAAGTCCATTCTCTATATCTGCGTCTTTATTCTGCCCCTAGGTTCTTCAGAACCTTTTTTTTTTTTTTTTTAGATTCTCTATATATGTGCTGGCATATGGTATTTGTTTTTCTCTTTCTGACTTACTTCACTCTGTATGACAGACTCTAGGTCCATCCACCTCACTACAAAAAACTCAATTTCGTGTCTTTTTATGGCTGAGTAATATTCCACTGTATGTATGTGCCACATCTTCTTTATCCATTCATCTGTTGATGGACACTTAGGTTGCTTCCATGTCCTGGTTCTTGTAAATAGAGCTGAAATAAACATTGTGGTAGATGACTCTTCTTAAATTATGGTTTTCTCAGGGTATATGCCCAGTAGTGGGATTGCTGGGTTGTATGGTAGCTCTATTTTTAGTTTTTTAAGGAGCCTCCATAATGTTCGTCATAGTGGCTGTATCAATTTACATTCCCACCAACAGTGCAAGAGGGTTCCCTTTTCTCCTCACTCTCTCCAGCATTTATTGTTTCTAGATTTTTTGATGATGGCCATTCTGACTGGTGTGAGGTGACACCTCATTGTAGTTTTGATTTGCATTTCTCTAATAATTACTGATGTTGAGCATTCTTTCATGTGTTTGTTGGCAATCTGTATATCTTCTTTGGAGAAATGTCTATTTAGATCTTCTGCCCGTTTGTGGATTAGGTTGTTTGTTTTATTTATATTCAGCTGCATGAGCTGCTTGTATATTTTGGAGATTAATCCTTTGCCAGTTGCTTCATTTGCAAATATTTTCCCCCATTCTGAGGGCTGTCTTTTCACCTTGTTTATGGTTTCCTTTGCTGTGCAAAAGCTTTTAAGTTTCATTAGGTCCCATTTGTTTATTTTTGTTTTTATTTCCATTTCTCTAGGATGTGGGTCAAAACGTAACGTGCTGTGATTTATATCATAGAGTGTTCTGCCTATGTTTTCCTCTAAGAGTTTTATAGTGTCTGGTCTTACATTTAGGGCTTTAATCCATTTTGAATTTATTTTTGTGTATGGTGGTAGGGAATGCTCTAATTTCATTCTTTTACATGTACGTGTCCAGTTTTCCCATCACTACTTATTGAAGAGGCTGTCTTTTCTCCATTGTATATTCTTGCCTCCTTTATCAAAGATAAGATGACCATATGTACATGGTTTTATCTCTGGGCTTTCTATCCTGTTCCATTCATCTATATTTCTGTTTTTGTGCCAGTACCATACTGTCTTGATTACTGTAGCTTTGTAGTATAGTCTGAAGTCAGAGAGCCTGATTTCTCCAGCTCCGTTATTCTTTCTCAAGATTCCTTTGGCTGTTCGGTATCTTTTTTATTTCCATACAAAGTGTGAAAGTTTTTGTTCTAGCTCTGTGAAAAATGCCATTAGAAGTTTGATAAGGATTGCATTTAATCTGTAGACTGTTTTGGGTAGTATAATCATTTTCACAATGTTGATTCTTCCAATCCAAGAACACAGTATATCTCTCCATCTGTTTGTATCATCTTTAATTTGTTTCATCAGTGTCTTATAGTTTTCTGCATGCAGGTCTTTTGTCTCCTTAGGTAGGTTTATTCCTAGGTATTTTATTCTTTTTGTTGCAATGGTAAATGGGAGTGTTTCCTTAATTTCTCTTTCAGATTTTTCATTTTTAGTGTATAGGAATGGAAGAGATTTCTGTGCATTATTTTGTATCCTGCTACTTTATCAAATTCATTGATTAGCTCTAGTAGTTTTCTGGTATCATCTTTAGGGTTCTCTATATATAGAGTCATATCATCTGCAAACAGCTTTACTTCTTTTCCGATTTGGATTTCTTTTATTTCTTTTTCCTCTCTGGTTGCTGTGGCTAAAACTTTCAAAACTATGTTGAGTTATAGTGGTAAGAGTGGGCAACCTTGTCTTGTTCCTGATCTTAGTGGAAATGGTTTCAGTTTTTCACCACTGAGAATGATGTTGGCTGTCCGTTTGTCAAATATGACCTTTATAGTGTTGAGTACGTTCCCTCTATGCCTACTTTCTGGAGAGTTTTTAACATAAATGGGTGTTGAATTATGTTAAAAGCATTTTCTGCATCTATTGAGATGATCATACGGTGTTTCGTCTTCAATTTGTTAATATGGTGTATCACATTGATTGATTTGCGTATACTGAAGAAGCCTTGCATTCCTGGGATAAATCCCACTTGATCATGGTGTATGATCTTTTAAGGTGCTGTTAGATTCCGTTTGCTAGTATTTTGTTGAGGATTTTTGCATGCATGTTCATCAGTGATATTGGCCTGTAGTTTTCTTTCTTTGTGACATCTTTGTCTGGTTTTGGTATCAGGGTGATGGTGGCCTCGTTGAATGAGTTTGGGAGTGTTCCTCCCTCTGGTATATTTTGGAATGGTTTGAGAAGGATAAGTGTTAGCTCTTCTCCAAATGTTTGATAGAATTAGCCTGTGAAGCCACCTGATCCTGGGCTTTTTTTATTAGAAGGTTTTTAATCACAGTTTCAACGCCAGCGCTTGTGATTGGTCTGTTTATATTTTCTATTTTTTCCTGGTTCAGTCTGGGAAGGTTGTGGTTTTCTAAAAATTTGTCCATTTCTTCCAGGTTGTCCATTTTATTGGCATATAGTTGCTTGTAGTAATCTCTCATGATCCTTTGTATTTCTGCAGTGTCAGTTGTTACTTCTTTTTCATTTCTAATTCTGTTGATTTGAGTCTTCTCCCTTTTTTTCTTGATGAGTCTGGCTAATGATTTATCACTTTTATTCATCTTCTCAAAGAACCAGCTTTTAGTTTTATTGATGTTTGCTATTGTATTCTTCATTTCTTTTTCAATTATTTCTTATTTGATCTTTATGATTTCTTTCCTTCTGCTGACTGGGGTTTTTTTTTTTGTTGTTTTTATTCTTCTTTCTCTAATTGCTTTAGGTGTAAGGTCAGGTTGTTTATCTGAGATATTTTTGTTTCTTGAGGTAGGATTGTATTGCTATAAACTTCCCCCTTACAACAGTCTTTGCTACATCCCTTATGTTTTGGGTCATCTTGTTTTCATTGTCATTTGTTTCTAGGTATTTTTTCGATTTACTCTTTGATTTCTTCAGGGATCTCTTGGTTATTTAGTAGTTTAGCCTCCATTTGTTTGTATTTTTTACAATTTTTTTTCCTGTAATTGTTATCTAGTCTCATAGTGTGGTGGCCAGAAAAGATACTTGATATGATCTCAATTTTCTTAATTTACCAAGGCTTGATTTGTGACCTTAGATATGATCTATCCTGGAGAATGTTCCATGTGCACTTGAGAAAAAAGTGTATTCTGGTTTTTTTTGGATGGAATGTCCTATAAGTATCAATTAGGTCCATCTTGCTTAATGTGTCATTTAAAGCTTGTGTGTCCTTATTTATTTTCATTTCGGTTGATCTGTCCATTGGTGAAAGTGGTGTTAAAGTCCCCTACTATTATTGTATTAATGTTGATTTCCCCTTTTATGATTTCCCCTTTTATAGCTGTTAGCTTTTGCCTTATGTATTGAGGTGCTCCTATGTTGTGTGCATAAATATTTACAATTGTTATATCTTTTTCTTGGATTGATCCTTTGATCATTAGGTGGTGTCCTTCTTTGTCTCTTGTAATAGTCTTTATTTTAAAGTCTATTTTGTCTGATATGAGTATTGCTACTCCAGCTTTCTTTTGATTTCCATTTGCATGGAATATCTTTTTTCATCCCCTCTCTTTCAGTCTGTATGTGTCCTTAGGTCTTAAGTGGGTCTCTTGTAGACAGCATAGGTACAGGTGTTGTTTTTGCATCCATTCAGCCAGTCTATGTCTTTTGGTTGGAGCATTTAATCCATTTACATTTAAGGTAATTATAGATATGTAGGTTCTTATTATCATTTTCTTAATTGTTTTGGGTTTGTTTTTGTAGGTCTTTTCCTTCTCTTGTGTTTCCTGCCTAGAGAAGTTCCCTTAGCATTTGTTGTAGAGCTGCTTTTGTGGTGCTGAATTCTCTTAGCTTTTGCTTGTCTGTAAAGGTTTTAATTTCTCCATCAAATCTGAATGAGATCCTTGCTGGGTAGAGTAATCTTGGTGTCAGATTTTCCCTTTCATCACTTTAAATATGTCCTGCCACCCCCTTCTGGCTTGCAGAGTTTCTGCTGAAAGATAGCTCTTAACCTCATGAGGATTCCCTTGTATGTTATTTGTTGCTTTTCCCTTGCTGCTTTCAATATTTTTTCTTTCTATTTAATTTTTGATAGCTTGATTAATATGTGTCTTGGATGTTTCTCCTTGGATTTATCCTGTATGGGACTCTCTGTGCTTCCTGGACTTGATTAACTATTTCCTTTCCATATTTGGGAAGTTTTCAACTATAATTTCTTCAAATATATTCTCAGTCCCTTTCTTTTTCTCTTCTTCTTCTGGCACCCCTATAATTTGAATGTTGGTGCATTTAATGTTGTCCCAGAGGTCTCTGAGACTGTCCTCAATTCTTTTCATTCTTTTTTCTTTATTCTGCTCTGCAGTAGTTATTTCCACTATTTTATCTTCCAGGTCACTTATCCGTTCTTCTGTCTCAGTTATTCTGTTATTGATTCCTTCTAGAGAATTTTAAATTTCATATATTGTTTTGTTCATCATTGTTTGTTTGCTCTTTAGTTCCTCTAGGTCCTTGTTAGACATTTCTTGTATTTTCTCCATTCTATTTCCAAGATTTTGGATCATCTTTATTATCATTACTCTGAATTCTTTTTCAGATAGGCTGCCTATTTCCTCTTCATTTGTTTGGTCTGGTGGGTTTTTGCCTTGCTCCTTCATTGCTGTGTATTTCTTTGCCTTATCATTATGCTTAACTTACTGTGTTTGGGGTCTCCTTTTTGCAGCCTGCAGGTTTGCAGTTCCCGTTGTTTTTGGTGTCTGCCCCCAGTGTATAAGGTTGATTCAGTGAGTTGTGTAGGCTTCCTGGTGGAGGGGACTGGTGCCTGTGTTCTGGTGGATGAGGCTGGATCTTGTCTTTTTGTTGGGCAGAACCGCATCTGGTGGCACGTTTTGGGGTGTCTGTGAACTTATTATGATTTTAGGCAGCCTCTCTGCTAATCGGTGGGGCTGTGTTCCTGTCTTGCTAATCATTTGGCATGGAGTGTCCAGCACTGAGCTTGCTGGTCATTGAGTGGAGCTGGGTCTTAATGTTGAGATGGTCATCTCTGGGAGAGCTCTCACTGATTGACAACATGTGGTGCCGGGATGTCTCTGGTGGTCCAATGTCCTGAACTCAGCTCTCCCACCTCAGAGTCTCAGGCCTGACACCCGGCCACAACACCAAGACCCTGTCAGCCACATGGCCAGGTACATGGGGGATTTCTTTCTTTTTTTTTTTTTTTGTGGTACGCGGGCCTCTCACTGTTGTGGCCTCTACCGTTGCAGAGCACAGGCTCCGGACATGCAGGCTCAGCGGCCATGTCTCACGGGCCCAGCAGCTCCACAGCATGTGGAATCTTCCCGAACCGGGGCACGAACCCATGTCCCCTGCATTGGTAGGTGGACTCTCAATCACTGTGCCACCAGGGAAGCCCCGTGGGGAATTTCTTGCCTTTTAGGAAGTCTGAGGTCTTCTGCCAGCATTCAGTAGGTGTTCTGTAGGAATTGTTCCACATGTAGATATATTTCTGGTGTATTTGTGGGCAGGAAGGTGATCTCCATGTGTTACTTCTCTGCCATCTTGAAGGTCCTTGGATCTGTCTTCTTATTATTGAATTTTAGTGGTTCTTTGATGTTCTGGATATAAATGTCCTTTTCAAAATGTACAGCCAGTCCCTGGCAAAAAATAGGAAGTCAGTGTTCCTTGTTGAAAAGATGAATGAATAAACCCTTTGGAGCATAATTACCCCAGTTTATGACTAAAGAAGCAGACTCTCAGAGAGGTTAAGTTAGTTGCATGAGGTCACATAACTAATAAATTGCATAACAAGGATTGGAAACCAGGACTACCTGAATTCAAAGACAGCTCTTTCCAGGTGCTATATTTATTCCCACTTCATTGTCATAATAATATGTGCTTAAATTTGTTGAACTATTTTACAAATGTGTATCTTTGTTAACTGCTGGATAGTGAAAGGGGGGAGTGTTAAGAGAGTGTGAAGGGATAGAGATAGAGGTGGTATCAGTAACAGATAATGATGCTATGCTTATGCTCCATTGTGATTGGGTTAACAGCTCTATATTTCTGTCTCTCTATCTATCTAACTATCTTGTCATAATCTATCTACCGTCTATACATCTGTAATCTATCTAAAAAGATAGCTTCTCTATAGGCTGTGTGATCTAAGTCATATTCTTTTTATCCTGTAAAGGTAGCTAATAATATTAAGTAGGTATCAGGAAGAGTTTTTACAGTTCAGTTTTTGGTAAAATTTGTGTTCAGAAATATGTGAAAATCTTAAGTGTTCAATAAGATGAGCTTGACAAATGAGTGCAGCTGTGTAACCCACACCACTGTCAAGATAAAGAACATTTCCATCACCTAGAAAGTTCCTTCATGCCTCTACCCAGTCAACCTCATTCACCCTAGAGGCAACTATTTTTTAAAATTTCTTTCATCATAGATTAGTTTTGCCTGTTCTAGAACTTTGTATGAGTGGAGTCATAGTATATACTCTTTCATGTCTGGCTTCTTTTCCTCAGCCTAATGTCTTTAAGATATACCATATTGCTATATTTACCAGTCACTTATTCCTTTTTATTATAGCTGAGTACTATTCCATTACATGAATATACCACAACATATTTTATCAGTTTTCCTTTTTTTTTTTTTTTTTTTTTTTTGCGGTACGCGGGCCTCTCACTGTTGTGGCCTCTCCCCTTGCAGAGCACAGGCTCCGGACACGCAGGCTCAGCGGCCATGGCTCACGGGCCTGGCCGCTAGGCGGCATGTGGGATCTTCCCGGACCGGGTCACGAACCCGTGTCCCCTACATCGGCAGGTGGACTCTCAACCACTGCGCCACCAGGGAAGCCCAGGTGACCTGACTTTTAAATAAGCAGAGAAGTTAATAAAGCATACTGTCTTCTATGTAAATTGATGACAAACATGTTTCATTAGAACAATTACAAAAATGAGATTGATATTAGATCAGCAATGGTGGCTATTATTTTAGAATTAACCTGGAAAGTTTCTTTCATTGGATTGGAACCTGTACATAAATATGCCTCTATTCTAGACCTGTTAAATTTTAAACATACAAAACTTAGAAAGAGAATGCTTTAGTGAAGAATAAAGAAGCCAAGGACAAGTTGTAGATTTACAATGAAATGCAGCTTTCCCGTTACAAGGCAAATATTTCATTTCCAAAGGTTAAATTGGTTAATACTTAAAAGAAAAAATTTCACTGGAAGAAAAATAATCTAATCCAAAATGTTCTCTGGCACTGTGTCTATTGTGCTTTCATTTGATTATCTGTGGATACATTTTCATGCACTTTAATTCTTCACCGCCCTGTATTGTATAATTCTCCGAAAACAAATTTTTACACACCTAAAAACTCCACTAGCTCAATGATTCTACCTTCCACAGTATGTCTTTTACTAACACTTATTCTTATCTTAAAATAGATTAATGTTTGTAGATGTGTCTTTATTGAATGATTATGCTACTAGGATTTATTGGGGGCTTGGTCATTTATGATCCTGGTCTTATTCCACTTTTTCTTATACAGTATCTATTATCTCTTAAACTAATGGCTGGTTAGAAAATGCTATAAAGGGTCAGTGTTTCTCTTGTCTTCACTATTCTTTTGGTATTTCTTCAAGTCTTTTGGTACTAACATGGATATGAGTTCCTACTTCCCACCAAGATTGTTCCAGGCTCAACTTAATTTTTTTTGAGGCATACAAATAATCATGCAATTTGGGGGAAAAGACTAAAAGCTGTTAGTTTTTTAGGTAACATAGGTAGGTAGTATTCAAGTAATTATCAATTGTCATTTCTAAGAGTTTCCTAAGGAAAAAAGACCACAAATGCCTTGAGTCTTGAAGGAACTATAGAATCTGGGCTGCTAGAGAGTTGAATATTTCCCAAGAGAAGAAAATTATATTGTATAAGTTCACTCAATAAATAAAAACTTGAATCCTTGGGTGTCAAGATCTGGTCTAAGACCTGGGGAGCTAGATTGTACCTTGAAAAATATGCCCAGTCAAAGGAACATGAGTGCATACCTTTTCTAATTCTTACTAAGACTTCTTGGTGCTAAAAGAGGGTTTGATTAAAGCTGACATGGCCCTGCCCTCAAGGAGCTTGGAGTAGAGGACCCAGACATTTAACAAATAAGTTAGTAAAACAATGTAAAGTTATAAACTGCAGAAACTGCTATGCAGGAAATAAGCAGGGTGCTAAGAAAGAATGACAAAAACAAAAGAAGGTTTTTTTAATCAAGATTCCTGGTCACCTCTCTGATACAGTGATATTGAAGCTGAGACCTGATGGATGAAATGGGTGTGACAATATGGAAACAGGGGCATGGGGTGGGCAGTTCAGGCAGAGGAAACAGCCTGCACAAAGGTCCTCAAGCTGCAAAAACCTCAAAAAAAAAACAATCCTGAAAGAAGAGCAGAATGACTTCAGTTTCTATTGAGTTAGTCCAAAAGTAGCACTAAAAATGTGTTTTTGGCTGAGCCGTAATGTAAAGTATTTACGCTCTTCCATTTTAACGCCAACTCTTCCAACTTCTTTCTGTTAATTCCTTGATTACAGGTTGCTCCTAACTTGGAAGCAGTTGGAAGCAAGGTGTTTTGTGAGTCAGGGCATAGGTCCACTAATTCTGTCTTGGCCCAGAATGCAAAGCCTACCACTCTCTCCTGGAACAAGGCAAACTCAAGCATAGCAAGGACCCTGGTTTGACAGCCTAACCTTGAATATCCTGCAGGCCCACAAAGTCTGGGCTGACCTGTAGTTCCAACATTAAGGGTCTAATTTGCATGAGAGACTCAGGCCCTTGAGAATGACCTTCCCTGCTCATGGTAGAGAGGGTTGAGGAGTTCGGCCCATAGATGTCAGAAGGGAAGGGCAATTCAAAGTATAGCAAAGCAGGTGATACTAACATTGTCCTCCAATTGGTTTCCATTGGAGACTATGCCTGGGGAGAGGCCTGGGAGGGGAGATGGTTAAAATAAAAGGCCTGGAGCACAAATTCAATTTAAGATATGAATAAGAATCACAGGAAAGGTAAAGGCCCCCATCCTTCTTTGCCATTTAAGGTCATTGGAGCACAAAACAGAGGGTGGTATATCATCATAGCCATTCAGATTAGAGGCAACTACAAGTGAATGACAACGACAGGAGATTGATAAGCACCCATAATGTGTGAGGCACTGTTTCAGGCTCTGGGTGCAAAACACACACAGCCTCTGCCCTCACAAAGCAGATGAGAGTCATTGATCAATAATTTTGCCAATCCATAGATATAAACTGTGATAAGGGCTATAAAAGAACTATATAAGATGTCAGACAGTCCTATTAGTTGTGGCCTTGTGCATGTATTTCTATGAACCACAATTTCTTTACTCATTTTGTTGTTCTCTTGTAGTGATTGAATAAGTTAATGTATGTAAACCACCTGACATGTACTTTGTCCGTAATAGGCCAAATCAATGGAACCTATTAATACTATTTGGGAAAAATGTAAGTCTGCAATTATTCAGGTTGTGGCTGATCTAGAGAAATGCTCTTTCGTTCCCTGTTACTTTGGTCCTATTTTGACTCCTAGTCATTTTTCCAGGCAGGAAATATAGACTGCATAGGTATTAAGGGATTCAGTGATTATCTCAAATTTCTCTTTACATACCTCCACAGTTCCCCTACCACTGAGAACTGGGAAATGGGTGCACATCCAGATCTGAGGACAACTCAAGGTATTTCATAGTTTCTCAAGGTAACAAATTAAAATTTGATAATGGTTGTGTCTCCAACAAATGGCCCCTTAGCGAATCACATACACACTTCCTGAAAGTATTTGCAGTTACAAAACTAAGCTTACTGGAATAAGGCATTAAAAAAATATTTAAACTGAATACTGAAGAGCTTTTAAGCAGATATAATATGAGGTTTTACCACATATATTATGGGAAATTGTCGACACTTTTTTGTCTGTCTGATGGGAACTCCTCTGACATCCTATCACGCCTGTCTCTTTTCATTAAACAAATGAAATAAACTCTATACCTGAATAAATGTGCATGATACTTTGAACAGATAGAGTTGCACTGACCTAGCTGTAAAGTTCTCTTCAAAGTATAAATCGCAGAAAGTAGAATGTGAGTGTAATGTATTAATCACAACACATTGGATGTGAGAATACCTCCAGTTTCTAGAAAGCAAATCAAAGACTGAAGGCACATTGTCACAGAACAGTTTTATGTGAGAATCAAGCCAGCTAACTAGCTAGTTTAGAAGAAGAGCATGGCCGTAGGCATAAATACTACCAGTACAGTTCCTGGCATGCAGTAGGTAATCTTTTCATGGCAGTCCATTATTTCTGATGCTCTGATCACGGATCCAAATGTTTACACTGATTTTTACATATGTAGATAGCTTTGTTGAAGTATCCGTCCTTATATCCCTGGATTTTCCAGATATAAGGAAAATATAAGATATAAGACATTCTCTTTGAAATGGATTTTTTTTTTGAAGGAAGGAGTTTTTAAATGTAGAAGCATATCCTATTTTTCCTCAAATATAGTAGCTTGAACATTATTTGAAACTTTCTTCATGAATCAAGGCCATTTTTATGAACATCATGCCCTGAACTGCACAACACTTCTTGGAGACCATTGACTTTTCTCATCTGTACTCTACCCCAAAACTCTGGAAATCTCCTTTTAATGCAAAATGTTTATTTCTTAATCAACCAG
>NW_020176571.1:17596637-17663453 GCF_003031525.2 Neophocaena asiaeorientalis asiaeorientalis | reverse complement strand
TTTTTTTTTTTTGCGATACACGGGCCTCTCACTGCTGTGGCCTCTCCCGCCGTGGAGCACAGGCTCCGGATGCGCAGGCCCAGAGGCCATGGCTCACGGGCCCAGCCGCTCCGCGGCACGCGGGATCCTCCCGGACCAGGGCACGAACCCGCGTCCCGCACACCGGCAGGCAGACTCCCAACCACTGCACCACCAGGGAAGCCCCAACCAGTATATTTTTATATGTAAACATGCCAGTTTGGTTTTCATATTTTTTACTCAGAAGACTATATTTATGCCTATTCATATACAAAATGTGGCTAGAAGGAAAAAAATTGAGTTGATAATGAAGCATTGGCTAAGATGAGATATCACATCACCAAATACTGTCTACAACATTAGAGGAGAAAAATGCCTGTCTTATTATTGAGTATATACCCAAGGAACAATACCCACTTCTATTTGGTTATTAATAATCTCATTCATTTACTAATTTCCAGTGTTTGACCATTTAGGAATGTTCATTAGAAAGAAAATTTATCCAGTTCATAGGAAGTCCTTGAAGGCCTGGCACCATATTTGAGCCAATAAATAAACAAAACAGTGTAGCCAGCAAACACCAAATTTTATCAACCTACAGATTTATTTTTTTTTTACCAACTCCCCAGCCCCTCAAGCGACACAGGCAATTCTTTTCTAGTGACATGAAAGAGGAAAGACAGAAAAAGACAGAAAACAATAAACAACATAACAAATTAAAAACTCTGCTCTACAGCAAATTGGCCTCAAGCACACAAGTGAATCGTTCACAGAACTACCCCTGGTTTTGTTTTTCTTTTGGTTTCATTTTGTATTTATATCTTTAATAAATATCCCTGCAAAAATTGTGCAGGCTTTTTTCTACTTCAGAAGTCTTTGGTTACCCAGGGCATCGGCACGAAATACGAGTATTTCGTTTTCACTCATGTTGAGTGGCAGCCGAACTTTTCGTAAAAGCTACACTCTGCAGGACGATTGCAGAAAATAATTACCAGGTCAAGCGGACACTTTATCCTCAGTAGCCATCTATCCAAAGTCCCACTGAAAGATCTACAAATCTTTAACCTTTCTTCTAAAAAGTCCCGTTTGGATGCAAACCTCCGTAAAGCTCACTATGAAGGGCCAATTCTAAAAGGCCTTCCAGTTACGAAGTGAATGAGGCAAATTATGACCCTGAAGCTTATATTTCTCTGTTAGATATTATCTCATAACCTTACATAAAGTCTGATTTATACAAATTGGCTCACTTTCTGAGCATTTGCTTTTATTTTAAATACAGTTTTTCAGTCAAACTTCACTTTCGGTGGAAACATATTTTTGATAGCCGGGGTTGAAAATAAAATTCCATTATTTAAGTGGCAGAGTTGGTACGTTGAGTCCACGAGGCCTGTGGCAGTAACTTACTCTGTTCGTGGTTTCGACTTTGTTAGACTCTGTGGAGCCATGAATCTATCTTGTCCTTAAAAAACTGAAAGAGTGGGCTTTTAAAATGAATGTAATGTTGAATTAATGTGCCCCAGGAGCAGCATATCAAGGCCTCTGGACTGATTAAACCCAGATGTTGGTAACAATGTTAGTGTTATGGACCAACTGCAGGTGTGGGAATAGATCCCCCTCCCTGGGACCCTCAGCAATCAGACCAGTGGTTTCTTCTGGCTCTCAGTTTGGAGTTTTCAATTAACACTACAATGGTATTGTTGTTCTCCAGCATTAGATCATATGTCATGTAAATGAAGTTGAATATACAGTTCAACTTGACAAGGTGATTTAGGCCAAGGATACATGTGTTCAGTATTATAACTTGATTGAGGTTAAATAATAATAATAAAAAAGGCCTGACATGCTATAAAGTTTTTATTATTTGGCTTATCAGTAGATTTTCACATTATGCTTTCATAAAACAGAATGTCATTTATAGTAGGGCAAGACGCTTATGAAAAGAGAGATACAAACCTACTTATAAATGACTGAAATGATTAATTCCAGATTGGATGCTTTCCTATAGTTAGTATGGCAACTGGAAGTTCTCTCTATGCTTTTTTATTTGCTTGCTTCCATTTTCCAAAATTCTGTCTTAGTTCTTTATCTTCTCCTTTAACGTGAGTGGTCAGAGCCTACATAATCACCCCCACTGGTGAGAGCAGCCGTAGTGTTTGAGCTGAGATCGTTCTGAAATATTCTTGACTTAAAGTAATGACCAGGACCATATGCCACTCTCCTATGGGTGTCATGATGCTTAGGAGAGAAGCCTGACTCACTAAAACATACCTCGACAGCTGTCATCTCTTTGAGTTAGACTGTAAGCTTCTCAGGGCAGGAACCTTACCTGTTATGTGTTTACAGGTGCCACAGACACTGATCAGCCATGAATAAATACCAATAAAAACAACTTCGCTCGTCCATTTTGTACTTCATAGTCGTAGAGCATTTACAACTCTCGTTAATGTTGATGGACCATGCACAGTACAGAACTCTTCCGTTCTACTTATGCCTTCATTTGCTACAGTAATCTCTAAGAGACCAGACCATGTCATAAGTCAAAGTCAGCTCAATAAAATGTGCTTTGGCGGGCTGGCACCTAGGAAAATCTTTATGCCTTATGAATGTGTACATCACAAATGTCAAGAGAGAGAAAGCTTATTTTTTCAGAGAGAATTAATAAGCTCATGGATTAAATTTTTCACAACCCAACACTATCATAACTCAGAAGTAACTTCTTTCAATGAATGATAAATAACTGGGAAAATGAAGTTAGTCCTGAGAGTGACACGACCTCTCCGTTAAGAGCAGAAAGAAATGATGGCATTCCACTCTCTTTTTGTTACTACCCATATATGTGTGTGTGTAGTATTTCCTCTTTAAATGTACAAGTCGTTCATTATAGCTAGAAACATTGATTCCTGGCATAATTATGAATACTTTGGCAAGTTACTAGTGAGTCTCAATTTACCTATCTGCAATATAAACATAATGTGAGATGGAAGGAGTGAGAACAAACTCAAGTATTCGTGGATGAATTGTTTCCAGACACTACATTGTATACCAATAATTTGGTACACTGGTTCATTCAGGCATTTATTCAGCAAACATTGAACATCTATAATGAGCAAGGCATGGTATGGGGGACTTAGATACAAAGATGAATAATACACAGTCCTTTCCTCGAGAGAAGACAGGTATATAACCTAAGTGCCATAAAGCAATTCCATAAGAGCAATGACGGAGATACATAGAAAAACAAATCAACAGCAAAATTACGGAACGAAATTAAACACCTATGAGTGTATAATTTTTAAGGTTGCCCTATTTGTTCTTAATACAAAGGAAACTGTAAACAATAGCATTTACAATGTGGAAAAGTGTGATTTGAGTAATGCTGTCAGAGCCACTGTCAGCACTGAGTAAAACGAGTGCAAATACGTGACAGAAAATTGACGATGTTAGGCCACTGACATAAAATAAATTCTAATTCCTTATTCTTCCAGGATATCCTAGTTATATTTATCATTAATTTTCTAATTTAATTTTTAATCTAGATTTTCCTCTTTATCTAGCTTTTCCTAGGGCCCTATCGAATGTTTATAATCTATGGAACACTACATAACTGTCCCCACGTGCAATGATAAAATGCAGTGCATTGATTTTTCTGCCAAGTAGGTGGAAGAGTTATTAATACGGTTCTTCTATATTGTATGAGCCCCACATTACAGTAATGTACTATTCCCCCCCCTTCTGATGGTGTCCAAAAGCATGAAGTAAATGAAAAGTAATGATGCTAGTGACTGAAATTACCATGAGAAAAATAATTCATTGTGTCACTTAAATTTCCAGGACTGTTTCTGGAAGGTAACACACTTACTGTAGTGGAAAGTGGAAGCATAGCAAGTAAACATTTCTGTTATGAAGAAATCAAAGGGAAAATTGCTTTAGGATAGTCACTATTATTTTCAAATCACTTTCAAAACTAACAGTAGGCAATCATTTTTTCTCTGAAAAACACCAAAATGAAACTAAGAATTACTTGTTGCCTGGGTTTAGCAACACTTCACACAAATTATTCCAATATCAGTCATGGCTATTATACTACATCAATCATGTAAAAGGAGGTATTATTCATCCTATATCACAGATGAGAAAACTGAGGTCAAAATAGCCATGCAACTCATCTGTCGTCATATGGATCTTAAATTGACTAAGAAAGCAATCACAATGCCTAACTGAACTTTTAATTCCCTGTTGCAAACACCTAGTGAGCCCTCTTAGCATAAGCCTTTATGTTAGGTATAGAGTCAGACACAAAGGTGAATAAATTGTCTATTTTAAGAAGCTCACAAATAAATTACTCTGGACGTCTGCATGTTAATAAGATTGGGAGACTCTAATAAGATGTGCAACAAGGAAGCATTTTTTCCTTAGGCTTTCTGTTCTGTGCTTTCTACCAAACACTATACCTAAGGATTACCCAAGTGTTACCTATACTGCCTCAAGCACTTTTCCTGAACGTAAGAATCTTCGGTCCAGATGTGAATGGTTCTAACCCTGAGCTGGTGTCGCCCACCCACCGTTAAGGGAGGACTCTTGTTCATAACCACAGCACATCAAGTTTTAGAAAAGCAAGTGAGCAATTTGGTTCTTGATTACCGTGAACAGAAATTTTAGGTCCATGGTAGAATCCAAGTACAAAGTCCTTTTGCCTTATTTGGGATATAAAAGGACAAGCCATTCTATAATCTATGCATATCAAAAAGAGCAAGCAAATAAACACAACTTATTTAAAGGTATTAGCAGATATTATTTATTCTCCCCAGAATATATGTGGAAAAGGCACTGACGATAGCACAATCACACTGTATTATTAGTTGCGTCTGCTTCTATAAAAAGGAAAAATCACTTCATGGTTGTGTCAAAAGTCTTAGGCATCATTGGCAGCTATCTTGAGGATCCCTCAAGAGAGAAAAAAATGTATTCTTAAAGCTAAAACATTGACCCATGTCTCTGCTTGCTGATGAGGGCATCATATTTCATATCATTATTGAAAAAATTCTGTATGCTCTACATTTACCTTCCTAGAAAGTGATAGGTAAGGAAAGGAAGAAGATTGAACTGTCAAAGTATCTGTGGCTCTTCTGTCCCGATAAGTGAAGCATGAAGTGGATGGACTACCTGCTGACATGTAGAACACATCCATATAGCTTTGGATATGCAAAAAAGAGGTGTTAAAAAAATTAAAGTGTGGGGCTTAGAGTAATTTAGAAATAAGTAGATTGGGCACAGAAACATTAGGCTTCTGCCAAAGATGATCTACAGAGAGATCATTCTCACAGCCATAGATCATGAGAAGGAACTTTCCAGCTCTTTCATATTTAGGATCAGGTTTGCACAAACTTGGAAAGAATCCAACCTTAAAGTTATTGAAGTTTAGTGTAGACCTTTGAGGACTTCTTGTATGTACATGTATATCTGTGCATGTATCTAAAATTATAAATTCTACAAATTGTAAATCTATAGAAACACATACAAGAAATGTAAACAGTGAGACCCCAGGAAGTGAAAATAAGCAATTGTGTTGGAGGGAGTAAAACATTCTGCCCTATTTGAATTTTTGATAAGCATATTATATTTATACATATTTTTCAGCTTGATTGAGATATAACTGAGAAATAAAATTTTAAGGTATTATAGTGTACAATGCGATGATTTAATATTGTGGAAAGATTTCCCACCGTTGGGTTAATTAATGCATGCATCACCTCAACTATTTCTTTTTGTGTGTGTGTGAGAGCACTTCAAGTTCTACTGTCTTAGCAAATTTCAGTTATACAATACAGAGTTATCAATCACAGTCATTATGTCACACATTAGATCCTCAGACCTTATTCATCTTATAAACTTAAAGTTTGCCCCCTTTTACCAAGATCTCCCTATCTCCCCTAACTCCCATCCCTGGCAACTACCATTCTACCCCGTTTCTCTGAGTTTGAATTCCACATGTAAGTGGTACTATGAAGTACTCGTCTTTCTCTGTGTGGATTATTTCACTTAGCATAATACCCTCCAGCTTCATCTACGTAGTCTAAAATGACAGAATTTCCTTCTTTTTTTAAGACTGAATAATAGTCCATAACATAGATCGATAGATAAGATATAGAGATGTATCACATTGTCTTGACTCATTCATCTGTTGATGGACACTTATGTTGTTTTATACCTTTTGAAACTAATAATTACAAGAGTTGACTGGGGGGCTTTCCTGGTGGCGCAGTGGTTGAGAGTCCGCCTGCCGATGCAGGGGACACAGGTTCGAGCCTGTTCTGGGAGGATGCCGCGGAGCGGCTAGGCCCGTGAGCCACAACTACTGAGCCTGCGCATCTGGAGCCTGTGCTCCGCAACAAGAGAGGCCGCGATAGTGAGAGGGCCGCGCACCGCGATGAAGAGTGGCCCCCGCTTGCCACAACTGGAGAAAGCCCTCGCACAGAAACGAAGACCCAACACAGCCATAAATAAATAAATTAATTTAAAAAAAAAAGTTGACTGGGATTGTGCGGCTTAAGATGAAAAAATTGAGACAAGTAACACAAAGTATACCTTTGGGCTTGAAATTAGCTTTAATCAGAGCTTTGGAGAGATGAAATGATTTTGCTAACACAATAAGAGAAATATGTCTCTTTAAA
Organism: Neophocaena asiaeorientalis asiaeorientalis; assembly: GCF_003031525.2. Lineage (NCBI taxonomy): Eukaryota > Metazoa > Chordata > Mammalia > Artiodactyla > Phocoenidae > Neophocaena > Neophocaena asiaeorientalis. The sequence continues at coordinate 17,656,764 of NW_020176571.1, read as the reverse complement.
ATAGGAGATCAATAAATGGCTTTTCCATCCCCAGCTTTCCATCCTTCTGTCCATGTAAGAAAGTATATCCAAATAAGTATCACTTTAAGTAGCTTATATTGGATCAATGAAACTTGCAAAAGAAGTTTCAATCAGAAACTGAACAGTCTAAAGACAAGATCTTGTTTTGCCTTCTCCACCTCTTTCATTTGATGTTTCTTCCATTACTCCCACCCTTTTTGGTGTTTGTTTCCATTCTTTGAACGTTTATGTTCTCGGTACACAAGTCCTTCCTGGGCAATCTGGCTCATTTAATGGCTTTGGCTGCCCTCACATCTGCCAGTGACTCCCAAATCTATAGCTCTCACCCCCAACTTTTGCCCTGCACTCCAGACACAGCTTCTATCTGTTAATATGCCACCTCCACTTGGATTTCTACTTCATATTTAGCACATCGAAAACTGAACTAATTTTCCACCCAAACATGTTCCTTTTCCTATTTCTGCCAGCTCTATTAATAATATTATCATCCCAAGTGAGAAGCTCTAAATTCATTACCTAATTTTCTCTCTCTCTTTCCTTTACATCCAATTTTACCAGTGCAGCCTCTAAAATGTCCCACAGGAAAAACCAAACCAGCAAACCAAATCCACCTTTGCAATTGTGTTAGTCCTGTCTTGTCTAGTCTATTGCAAGAGATATTTTAAATAACTATTCTCTCCATCTTTAAAGCTCTTCTCTTAACTTTTTCTTCCTCAGTGCCACCAGATATTGAAATACCCTGCTAGAAAAAGCTTCAAAGTCTCCCCACTTCCTAGAGGATTAGCACAGACCCAACCTACCTGTGGTGGTTTATTTCCATCATTCTGTATTTCAGCCAAACAGAATCGTTTGCTTTTCCCCTGGGCTATGGCATGCACTTTTATGCCATTGCATCTTTCATCTTCGGCTTCCTTAGCCAAAAATATGACAAGTTCTGTGGGGTCACATAAGGTGGTATCTTTTTCTAAACTTCACCTTCCATCCCGCATCTGGTGGCAGTGCTGTGCTGGAGGTGGGAGGATACGCCAAGAGAGTGAAAAAAGACCTCTTGCCAGCTCATTGCCAGGAATTGCTTTATCAAACAATGCCTGAAAATCTTAGACACCGCAACAACAGTTAGTCAAAGCAGTTGAGTAAAATTCACTGGTGTTTCTGAAGATTAATCCAGCATAGGGGAGAAAGATACATACACTGGAAAATCAACTGTCATCTCTTTGCATCAGTATAGCTGCAAAATAATTACTATGGTCTCTGCTGACTCTGAGATGCCATCATTCTATACATTTTACTCAGAGAGATAATCAAATATATTTGTCTGATGATAAGTGAGAGATTGTTCTTTGTAGCTAATGTATTCTTATGAGTAAATAAAACACTAACCCAATGCTAAAGTAAGTGTCCAGATGTAAATAAACTATAAAGCAACACAAATGAACTGTAGTTAAGTAGAGTGAATTAAATAAATATAGTATACCCACTGTCGACTGATCCCACAGGATACTGCTTAGCCAAGACAGTCCAAAACCATTTATCCTAGAAATCATATGGTACAAATGCATATCACTCAACAATAATGCTTCAAGACTCTGAGTAAGTGTACTTGCCTTCTCAGCAAAACCTTTCTGTATTAATGTGTCCCTAGAGATGAATCATGTCTCTAAAAGATATGAGAAAAATAGGAAATATTATTTGGCCCACTATGTTTTCAAGTCAGTAATATGAATAACTAAAAGGATTAAAAACAGAAATAAAAGAGCATTTGATTTCTGAAGACAAACCATATGGGTGTGCTTGGTAAATAAGAAGCAAGTATGAAATAGCCTGTATCCCAAACGCCCCCGACTCACCCCATCCCATGTGTCTTTGTATAAGTCTGGAAATAGGTGTCCACTTACAGAGACCTACAATGAGAAACTCCTTCCAGTAACCAATATTCTTTTCCTGGTTGGGTCTACCATCCAGATGGTGAGGTGCCACAGAACTCCTGGAAAGAAGCCACCCAGAAGATTCCTTATTTCCTCTTGCTCTTAGAAGCCAAGATGAAAGTGGGAGCCATCAGCTGAACATCCAGAAGGAGGGGGCCTTGTACTCCTGGTCACATACATTTCATCTCCTCCCTTGCTTACCGACCACCCCCCATTCCCATTCCCTCCTGGGCTGCTGTGTGCAGCTCTCAAGGCTGCTTTATTGAGTGATGTTCATCTCCTTTTCTCTCTGCCACACTTCAGGCCCACATGCCCAGTCCTAGTGAAGTTCAAGCCTAAAACTGCAGAGAAATACACTGGTTTAATAGTTGGAAACCCATTCATTGTGGAAGGCTGATTGCAAAAAAAAAAAAAGTCCCAGTTTTCCATTTCTTGCAATCATGACTTTGCAGCTACTCCCTTCAAGAGAGGCAGGGTTTACTTTCTCACCCCTGAATTCTGAGCTGCCCTTGTAACCTACTTTGACAAAAAAAAAAAAAAAGTCAGTGAAACTGACACTGTCTCAATTCCGAGCTTAGGCTTCAAGTGGTCTTATCTGCTTTCTCTCTTTCTCAGAACCCTGCCCCTGCCGTGAAAATAGGCCCAGGCTGGCCTGCTGGAAGGTGGGAGAGAGAATAGGACCAAGTCAGCCCAGGTGTCCAGGCCTAGGGTCCAGCAAAAATCAATAAGCCTGTTTTGCCAATAACTAGGCAGGCAAGAACAGAACTGCCCTGTCCACTCACAGACCCATAAGCGAAGTCAAGGCTTATTGTTCTACACTGCTGGGTCATGGATGTGGTTGGTTGTTGCACTGCATATTGTGGCCAGAGACAGCAGATACGCTCATTTACTTGGAGAATAGGCCAAACCAGAGCTATCCATAGTGATGTGCTCACATTGGCATAAACCCTAAATTGTCTGAGTGCAATGGCAGAACCCCAGTAGCAATTCCCTCGTAGAGACCAGAGATGAGCCTAAAAACTCATCCTGAGGTCCTGGATATCACGAAGACAGGAGCAAAGGCCAGATATCAGGGTCTAAGGCCCAGAGTTGAAGGCAAGAGCCACAGATCGAAGTCCAGGAAGACTGAACAAATTAACTAACCCAGGCAAGAATTCTATAACAGCTGGAATCAATAGAGAAAGAGTCAGAGTGAAAACCTGTGTTATAAGTCAGAAAAAATCATCAGCTAGGGAAGCCAGTCAGCATAGGAAAGAACCTCAGGAGAAAACAGATATAATAAGGCAGGTAGCTGAGTTTCTGCCTATTCCTATAAAGATATCTGAATGCTGCCTGATTGTGAATTAGAATTATACTGACCAATTGAACATATTACTTTATTACACTAGAGTGCATTCTCCGTAAGAACAAAAGATGTGTTTTTCCCCTAGAGCCCTTGTATTCAGCCTTAGCAACTAGCATAGTACAGTACCAACACATATTAAATGCTCAACAAATGTGCTGACTGAATGAACAAATGAATGAAAGAATGAATGAATGAGTACCTGTAGTAAACATCTGACCTAAAGCCAGGTCAGCCAAGTTTGGCATTAACAGACACTGGGGAAAGGGCTGATTCACAAGGACAATTATTAACGCAGAGCTTTTTGGATCATGAATTTTCATGATTAGAATTTTTATGACTGTTTATTTCATAAACCTGAATTTGGATCCCTGGATCTTTCACATAACAGGCATTTAATATTTGTTGAATTGCACTAAAGAGCATAATAGAGTAAAGGATGCTCTCTTCATTTATTTTAGATATCATGACCGATTGGGAATTATCCAAAACTCTCTCCACCCCCATCACCTTCCCCAAGCAAGTGCAGTTTCTTGATATTTAATGCATTCATGTGCTGTTGCACTGGGATCTGGGCATAAAATCAGAACAGATAGCCCAAGGAAGCGACTCACAGGCTCCCTTTAGGTTTGCCTTTATCAAAGCCCAACTCCCAAAAGTAACCCCCAAGATTATCAAAAGGCCCATCTCCAGGAGTGGAGGCCAACAGAACTGACCTTGTTGTCTGTTTTTAAATGGATATTTACGAGGTGACACAGAATGCCTTTCCTTGGATCCTAGACATAGGTTATTTCATGCATTTTGTTCTTTCAAGAGGCTAAAATACTACATATCAACACAGTTGAAATGTAGAATTGAATCTGTGCATTGATTGGGATTTCACAGACTATCGTGAAGAGACACCCCTGCTGGAGGTTCCTTTCAACAAACACCAGTCAGGGGTTCTCTCCTTATGCTGTCATGTGGTGTTAGTAATAACGCAAATTTGATAAGTAATAATACAAACAGCAAGGCCAATTATAGTGCCGGTGACATCAGTTGTAGAATTTATGATCCTTCGGGATGGGCTTCCTTAATTGATTAACTGCTTTCATGTAGCAGTCAAGGATGAAAGGAAGGCTTTCACAAAAGCTTTGCACTAGCATTAAATGTGGCTTTTTCAGTGAAATAAAATGGAGTCAAAGTTTTAAAAATGTAGGCCGCAAGGAAGATGATCAGCATTTCTGAACAGAGCATAAGGACGCCGATAAGACATCTATCACTATGTCTTCTTCTTTTCTGCTAACTCACTATAGGTAACAAAAGGAACCCATCCAGGCAAAACGTTACCAGGTCTCCATAGACATCTAAACCTCTAATTACATGCACTATCTTAAACATCTACTTCTAGAACACTTGAGTATATATAAATATGGGATGGACTTTATTTTTTTATTGGAGTAAAATTGCTTTACAATGTTGTGTTAGTTTCTGTTGTACAATAAAGTGAATCAGCTCTATGTATACCTATATCCCCTCCCTCTTGGACCTTCCTCCTCTCCTCCCCGCCCCCACACCACCATCTAGGTCATCACAGAGCACCAAGCTGAACTCCATGTGCCATACAGCAGGTTCCCACTAGCTATATATTTTACACATGGTAGTATATTTATGTCAAGCCTAATCTCCCAATTCATCTCACCTTCCCCTCTCCCGCCACGTCCACATGTCCATTCTCTACATCTACATCTCTATTCCTGCCCTACAAATAGGTTCATCTGTACCATTTTTCTAGATTCCACATATAGGCATTAATATATGATATTTGTTTTTCTCTTTCTGGCTTACTCTACTCTGTATGACAGACTCTAGGTCCATCCACATCTCTACAAATGACCCAATTTCACTCCTTTTTATGGCCAAGTAATATTCCATTGTATATACATACCACAACTTCTTTATCCATTCATCTGTCATTGGACATTTAGGTTGTTTCCATGTCCTGGCTATTGTAAATAGTGCTGCAGTGAATACTGGGGTACATGTGTCCTTTTGAATTATGGTTTTCTCAGGGTATATGCCCAGTAGTGGGATTGCTGGGTCATAGAACACTAACTAACACCATACACAAAAATAAACTTCAAATGGAATAAAGACCTAGACGCGAGACCGGACACTATAAAACTCTTAGAGGAAAACATAGGAAAAACACTCTTTGACATAAATCACAGCAGGATTTTTTTTTACCTACCTCCTAAAGTAATAAAAATAAACAAATGGGACCTAATGAAACTTAAAAGCTTTTGCACAACAAAGAAAACCATAAACAAGACGAAAAGACAACCCTCAGAATGGGAGAAAATATTTTCAAATGAAGCAACGGACAAAGGATTAATCCCCAAAATATACAAAGAGCTCATGGAGCTCAATATCAAAAAAACAAACAACCCAATGCAAAAATGGGCAGAAGACCTAAATAGACATTTCATCAAAGACATACAGATGGCCAAGAGGTACATGAAAAGATGCTCAACATCACTAATCATTAGAGAAATGCAAATCGAAACTACAATGAGGTATCACCTCACACCAGTCAGAATGGCCATCATCAAAAAATCTACAAACAATAAATGCTGGGGAGGGTGTGGAGAAAAGGGAACTCTCTTGCACTGTTGAAATTGATGCAGCCACTATGGAGAACAGTGTAGAGGTTCCTTAAAAAACTAAAACTGGGATGGACTTTAGTTCATTGGGTATTATCAGAACAATCACCTACTTTGAGTTCTACTACTTTTCTCTTTGGTGAATTTTAGAGAATATTCTGTGTTTATTCTCTCTTATAATGCTCTGTGTGTGGGTTTGTGTTAAAGCCTCATACATACTACATCCTGTAGCACTTTAGAAAGTTCTCAAATTACTAAATGACTTTCCTACACATATTAAGAAAAATCTTTTCACCATTCTATTTCTGCTTTGCTCTCAGTCGGCAAAGACCAAAAATGCTTACGCTAACTCTATTACTTAACTGTTTTAATGATGAAGTCATATCAGAATGCCTTGACTTTTCACAACTGGACTGGAAAGTCTGCTTGAAAACCCATTCTTAAAATATTTGGTTAATCATCTTTCACAGCCCAAATCCCAAAATGTAAAATTACTTAAAATGGAGAAGAATTAACAGGAAGATGGATATTTATCTGCATGTTTTTCAAATTTTTGATTCATGTTAGGAAATCTGAAAATTGCTTCATCAGATTTTCATAAAAAGCAAATAATTCTGCCAAAATTACAGCATTATGGTATAAATATGGGTACTGACAACTTGAAGGAGACTCTTTGAACATTAATCTAATTAATTGCTTTTCTTCTTGTCATAGTGATCATTTACTGCTAGGTGCCTAAGACATAACTGCTGGGAGAGTTGGACAGTGGAGCAAGCTAATAGTCAGAGGATCAAATGTACCAGGAATTTATGGCAGTGGACTACAGCACTCAAATAGGCCTAACCTCCAAATGTGAAATCTTCTGAGCTTTGGATGACACATCACTGAACAGAGATTTAAGGAGAAAGTTCTAGTTTAATTATAGAGTTGACTTTGAACCTATACAGACAGTGATAGAGCGAAGATGTGGTGAGAGTAGGCTGAAGGAATGAGAGGGGAATGTACGGAAAAATTAAATCTAAAAGTAAGAAAGCATATATATATCCTTGGAAAACACACTCTCAACCCAATTTTATAAAAATAAATAACATTACCTGATTTTAAAATATTTTACCAGGTACTTTCTCCTTCTCATACGATACGTGAGAGTACATTGAATGATTAGGGGCCAGGATAAAAAGGTAAAGCAAGAAGCTTTGATAGAATCCACACTAGTGAAGAACATTTCACTCAACTCAATTCAGTGAATACTTCTTAGTGTCTATATGGTGCCTCCTGCTATACTTGGTACCACAGGAACAAAGATGAATCCAACAAGGCCCCTGACCTCAAGAAATTTATTGTCTAGTTGGGGAGAGAAACATTTAAACAAACAAATGTTCATGTGATATGTTCAAGAGCAGAAGCATAGAAGTAAAGCAGAGGAAGGGATGAGTCCAGGAGAGAGAGAAAAGGGGAAATATCTCCTGACCAAAGTCTTGAAAGATGAATAAAATTTCAAGGATAAAATTTGAAGGGACTTCTAAGCAGATGGAACAACATATGCAAAAATACAGAGCCAGGGAGCAGCAGGTTATGTGAAGCAAGCAAGGGGCAAATTTTCAGTGAGTTACATAGAGATAGATAAGGATTCAGATACAACCAGAGTCTTGAATTTCACGCCAGAGATCCTGATTCAATGTTATCCTGTAGATGGTATCCAAGATGGAAGGAGATGAAACTTGGAACTCACAGGGTCAAATTTACATTTTAGAAACTGTGCCCAGGGTGGAGAGGAAGATGGATGGGAGTGTTGTAAGAACAGAAGCACAGAGACCTATAGGAGCCTCAGCTACAGAAAAACTTCCTTAAGTTTCTGCCTCATTAATTGTGACCATTTAAATGGAGATCTTTTTATTTTCTGCAAAACACAGAAAGGCTTACAAGGCAACTCATCTTGAGGCCAGATATCTAAGACGATTCAAGATTTGGACTTCTAAGAAAAGAAGGAGAATGGTTAATTTAAAAGTATAAAGTGATTGTGACGCTTAGAAGCATCATTCATGTTCAGTATTGCCTGGCACAGGGTGGGTGCTAAATAGCTATTAAATGAATGAATAAATTAATAAATATAATTGCCCTTCAGATTGGGTCCTTTTCATATTATTTACAAATCATCCTTAGTAATTTATCACTTTTAATAAAAAATAGAGTTAATTTAGCTGAAAATACTTAAAAGTAATCAAACTGAGTTTATTTAAATTTTTTTCTATAAATCAGACTTTTATTTAGTCAGGCTGCCCTTTACCCCAATTAATCCAACTCAGTGAGCTTTTACTGTAATTGAAAGTTGTGCATACTTGCCACTTCCACTGACCCTCTAAGAGCCTGTAATGGCAATTGGAAATTTTCCAAGGTGCTGGTACCTTTAATTTCTCCTTTACTCTTCCTACAGACAATAGAAGTTTGCATTGTCAAGTTTAAATCTCTGAAAATGTCCCCTCATATCCTAAAATATCCTTTAGAAGTTTTGCTATTTCTTAACCCTGCCTTTACCTAACAAATCCTTACATGGAAATTAAGTAAACTTGTATTCACCATCTCCATTAATTTCAATTACCCAGCACTGAGATAGAGATCTGAGTCAGCCTCAGCTTCTCTCTCTCTTATTCAGGCAATCAGTTATCAAACCCTTTTCAATCCAGCACTGAAACGCCTCTCAAACCTGTTGTTTCCACTCTACTCCTCCGTCATTCTCTAACTTCAAGCTCTCACTACTTCCTGCCCAGATCTTCGCAAAGGTCTCCTACCTCTAATGTCATCACCCTCCAATCCATCCAGAACCACTGTCCATGGTATTCCTACTGTCAAATACAAATCTGATTATGTGACTTCTCTCAGTGGCTTTGAAATCTTCAGTGGTTCCTCACTGTTCACAAACCCAAATCCAAACGCTTCAGCATGGCCCAAATAGCCCTTTACATGTGGTCCCAGGTTCCTTTCATGTATTTTAACACATCTGTACTTTTGTACATATTTTTTCCTCTACCTGAAATTCTTCTCTGCCTAGCTCCCTTCTTCAACCAGCAAATTCACATACATCCTTTCAAAATGAGCTCAAGGGGAAAGGAGATGGAATTTAGTGGTCAGAACATGGAGGTTAGTGTGCTTAAACCTTGGTGGGAAGCTGGCACTGCTTCCCGGCTCTACCAGCTCCTGGTTCTGGAACTTGGGGCAAATTGCTCAGCTTTCCTGAGCTTCAGTGTCCTCGGTAAAAGAAGAATCCTTTTACAGGGCACTGTGAGGATTAAGTGAGATCAAGCCTCTTAAGTGCTCAGTTCAGTGCCTGCAACGTAATAACTATGTAGTAGTGACTATTATTTTTAAATGTCATCTTTTCTGTGAGGTTCTCTTTAATCCAATCTCCATTTCCTTAAGTCAAAACTGATCAATTTGCCTCTTGTGCTCTTGGAATTTTTTGTTTTGTTTATACTTCTATAGCACTTACCTTATTGTTGGATGCTCATTTCTTTAATAATAATCAGAGTCAACTGTTCGTTCACCACTTTCTATGTATGTCACTTATGTAAACCTTTAACATGTATTATCTAATTTAACCCTTGGCAGCTCCATGAGGTGGGTATAATTATGAGTCCCATATTAGTGATGAGGAAACTGAAGCCAGACAGGATAAGTGATTTGCCCAGAGTTACTCAGCTGATTGTAGTGTAATAGGGAAGAACAAATCTGACTCCATATTAGATCTGTTTCTCTTACTTTAACCTCTGTATTCTGTTGCTTTTGCTGCAAGTTAAATATGTAGCCTGTAGCCTGATATAAATAGGATAAACCATTCTCAAGGCTCTGACCTTTAAAGGTATAACACTTTTCCATTCATATAGAGATAATAAGTTGCAGAACAGAGAATAACATTTGTCTTGTTGGAGATTTACAGGAACATCACGACCTGACCTATGTGGACCAATGCAAGAACAAAAGATTCCGGCACCAAGGAGTTTGCAACAACTAACCACATCCCCTCCACTTTTAGTATAAAAGAAGCCTGAATTCTAACTCGGGTAAGATGGTTCTTTGGGACACTGGTCCACCATCTTCTCAGTCTGCTGGTTTTCTGAATAAAGTCACTTTTCCTTGCCCCAACAACTCATCTCTCAATTTACTGGACCATCATTAGGTGAGCAGTATGAATTTGGACTCGGTAACAGTAGCAGAAGGAGTTAATTAAAACCAGGTAACTTTGTTCAGAATGCATTCTCTTAACCACTGTATAGCCCATTGAAATATAAGTTCCTTGAGTAGAGAAATCATACTGCTCTCATCTCTATGTCATTAGTATATGCACAGCTTCTACAAACAAAGAAGGTTTATTATGAGCTTCTGAAGAGACTTCTGGAACCCAAGGTCTGTGCTGCTGAACCCAGGGATGTCTTGAAAACCCAGGCACAAAAGCCATCTGGCCAGACTTCTCTTTCTCCCTGAAAAATCAATTTCTCTGCCTTAGTCCAAAAGAAGTGTGGGAAATCTTATTATTCTAAATGTGATCCAGTACCCTGCCCTCCTCTACAAGGGATGCAGGAAAAAAAGATTCCTGTGAGTTGTGAAGTTACTCCAAAACATATGGACTATACCCAGTGTCCATTCCAGCTTCATATATGTTTTAGCAAGTGGATGAATATGAAATTGTACTTGGTAAGCTAGTCTCAAAGAAACTTTTGTTACTGTGGAGAAATTTTGCCACTTGATAATTGACTGAATTTAAGAAAATTCTGGAGAAAGTATACTTTCACATTTACATTCAAAGAGATGGGTATAAAGAAGCTAAACATTGTTTCTGAATTCCTTAGTGGGAAATAGCATACTTCTGAAATGTGAAGTTTTTACTAAAAATAATGCTGTCTTTAATATGGGATAGGATTGTATATAAAGACCCAGATATACATTTCCTCATCTGTTTCAGCCACTTGTGCTCTTATTTCCACTTACAAAGTAGCTGAATATAAAACTCCCCAGGATTGCTCTGTGTAGTTTTACAAAATGTGAGCCTGTATATTCTATGTAAAATTTGTATCTACGCTGTGAACACCACTTAATAAGTCTAATGTGTCTAATTTAGACACACAATGCCTTCATACTGCCCGAGTTCTTTCTGGGTCTGAGGTCGTATCATCAGCACGTACACGTTCAGAGCATTTCATGAACTATACGATGTCGGCAGGTCATTAATAAAAACTGAAAAAGTAAAAAGCCCCATAATTAGCTCCTGAGGTAACTTTGAATGTAACACTTTCACCTCAGATTCAACACCATTAAACAAAATGACTGGGATTTATTCGCTAATGTAGCCTGAGAACCATTCCACTATAGTTAAACTTTGCCAAATTGAGGGACACTCAAATAGCAATATGCTGTGATTCACTGAATCAAAGGCCACAGACAAATCAATAGAGATAGTTGCTGCATAAAAAACGATAATGAACAAATGCAACAATATCACCAAGGTTACCTTGAGAAGAGCAAAGAAGCGGTTTAAAACCATCACTAAAAAGAGGGCCAATATATCAGCCTCGAATGAGGAGTTAAAGAAGAGAAAACCAGTACACCAAATCAGTGAGTCAATCCGTATTTATTTAAAAAGTCTTGAAGTAAAGAAGCAGCATATTAGTCAAATGACAGATGAAGGAAAAGAGGTGAAATGATTTAATTCTCTCCTTGTTTTAACTGTTTGGTTATTTAACTTTAAACAAAGCCCAGTCCCTGGAGAACATAACACTTACATGAATTACTCAAGTGGCTCTTTGAACGATTTGTTAACATAAAGAATGTGATAACAAATTATCAATAAGCAACTCATTGCTTATTCAGATAAAATGTATTACACTGATGTAAACTTAAATTAGCGCTTCAGACAGTTGGTGGGAAACAATCATCGTATTTCTTTCCAATGACAGAAGTATAAATTGTTACTGAACCAAAGCTGGGTCTCCTTGCCCTGTGCGCAGTGAAGCCAATCTACCAACACCGGGCTGTGGTGAAGGGAAGTGCAGCAGGTATTGCAGGGCGCCAAGCAAGGAGTCCAGGGCAGCTGGTGCTCAAAAGACTCAAACCCCCCGAAGGCTTTCAGGGAAAGGTTTTTAAAGACAGGTTGAGGGAGGGGGGTCCTGGGGTGTGTGATCAGCTAGTGGACATTCTCCTGGTTGGTTGGTGGTGAGATAATTGGGAGTCAACCTCATCAACCTTCTGTTACCAACAGGTCTGGGGTCTACGTACTTGTGGGGAGCGTACAGTTAACTTCCTCCACCTGGTGGGGGTTTCAGTATCTGCAAAACAGCTCAAAGGATATGGCTCAGAATATTATCCATCCCTGTGGAGGAACTAAAGGTCCTTGACTGTGTTTAATGGCTAAACTATTATTATTTTGTCTAGCTTGACTGTTTTCCTTTCTTCCTGCATTTTCTCACTTCTCTGATTAAATTTATTCTTTGACTAAAGCTTTTCTACTTGTAGTCCTTGAGGAGGAACTAAAGGTCCTTGACTTGGTTTAATGGCTAAAGTATCATTTTGTCTTGCTTGACTGTTTTCTTTCTTTCTGCATTTTCTCACTTCTCTGATTAAATTTATTCTTTGACTAAAGCTTTTCTACAGACAAAAGGCAGGTGAAGGACGTGATGGGGAGTCCTGTTCTGAGAAGGCCCCAGAGGGTCCTGCTTGGTTACAAAGTCATACAGCTGGAAGCTGCCTTTAAGATGGGTTACTCTAGCACCCCTATCAGTCACTTCCTTCCTGCAGAACACTCTTTTCTCAATGTATTACAGAATTAAAATACTTTTTGTATTGATTGTTCCATGAGGTAGTTTCTTTAAGTGGTTTTTAAACATTTTAACAGTAATATCTGCAAATTTCACCTAATATTTAAACATTTTTCTAAGCCACAAAACCACTGTATGTAAAACAATTAAATCATAAAGCAGGTAAACCTCATTTAGAGAAAAGTAAAGGTTGAATTTAAGGTTGATCAGGAATCTGAATGTTAAACTCTTAGGGAAGGACCATGGGCAGGTTAAGACATATCTTCTCAGTTGTGAGATTATCTTTTTTATTTAGAATAAGAAATGTCAATAATTTGCTTTGTATTTTTGCAACACAGGGTAAACAATAATTTCTTATCTAATAAAAGGATTTATAGGTTGCTTTGATTTTGTGCTCTTAGAGTAATATTTAGTCTTTAGAAATCATCATTTTGTTTAATACACAGACAAACATGAATTTCTCACCTGTTTTATATTAGAATCTCAGCACAACATCCACACTGGTATAGTTTGGGGGAATTCATACCCCTAACCAGCTCTAAACAAACCAAAAAATTGTACAGAGCTTCGCAGCAAGAATAGATGTGTTTATTTAACTAAGGAGTCACAAGCAAAGTTTTATGAACGTCGTGAATCTGAATAACCTATCCAAATGATGACCATAGTTAAGTGGTTCATACAATTCCAGTTTATGGCATGATTTTATTCATTGTCACAGAATTTGTGATTATAAACTTACCTTTTATGTCACCACAGACAGTTCCCAAGGCCACCTGATAGCTTCTGAATTATTGATTGTTTTCAGTAGAGCCCAATTTAGAAAGAAAACTCTTCCATTAGACTAGGTAATTTTAACCTCCAAAATTCAAATAGAATGCAAAGGCAGGAACAGAAATAGGTAATTTTGCTACAGCATAGAAAACAAAGACATTGTTCTGGCACATGAGTGGCTGACCTTTGACCTGAGTGGGACCACCTGAGCATACAGTTTATTTAACTTGCTGAATCTTGCCTTTGAAAGTAATACTTTAAAATATGGCCTCCCTAAACCATATTGCAGAGCTGTGCAAGCTGGGTGGCTGAAGATACTTGACAGCAGAAGTTCTTAATCACTTGAGAGACACAGATACCTTTAACCACATGATAAAAACCTCAGGCCTCTTACACAAATTTTTGCACACTATTGCAGGGGTCCTGGACCACCCGGCTAAAGCCCATGCACTGATCCTACTCCAGGCTAAGTCAGAAAAATTTGAACACATTCTTTTTCAGCCACAAATTAGCACGTTATTTTAACTACCATGGCATCTGAATGATGTTTTAAATGTGTTGCTGGGTTTCCTCAATAGAATTGCCTTCATTCTACTTTATTTGCTAAATATGTAAATAAATAATAACACCAGATGTTTGGGTCTATGTACAATGATACATAAGCACCACTCTATAAATGTAACCCTTCTTTGTACACCTTCTCTAGCACTGTAAATACATAATCTCTCTGAAATATGGAGAATCAAGGGCAGAAGGGAAATAGAATTTTGGTAATTTCACTTAATATATAAGGCCTTGCAGACACGAAGAAACTGGCATAAATTTTGGGTGTAAAATTGTTACCCATCTATATTAGTCTTGTTAGGCATGAAATGGTTGCCATTTGTCTAGAAAACTCCTGCAATGAACCATGATGTGAGTGCAAGGAAAACCTGCTTTCTGAGTATCTGGCTTCTCGAAACCAAGTTATAATAGTTGGAACTACATCAGTAAAGTGGGTATGTTCTACTCTTTCTAAGATTCAAACATCTGCAGAAGGGCAGCCAAAGAGCTTCCACATCCACTTCTATCTGTCTGGATATTAGATAACCAGTAGTAGCATCTACCCAAATCTCTGGACTGGGAGTTATTAAGGCCAGCATTCTGGCACTCACTCCTGTATGAATGCATTATTCCAAACAATCAAAGAGAAACTACTTAGTGAGTGTTTCTGTGGCAGATACCGTGTTTAGGAATAAGTTAATACTAATAAAACAATTATAACAGTGCCTACTTGTTGTAAGCACATAATAGATGTTAACTACTGTTATTATTATTGTTTTCATGGTTATACAAATTCAAACGGGCCATCATTCTTGCACTCAGGAGCTGTGATCTAGGGAGGGATTTAAAAAATGGAGTGTGGTAAGATTATGATGGAAGTTCTGATATGTAGCATTGCCGCAGAAACAACGAGGTGGGCTATGGAAGTCCATTTGGGGAGTCAGGGCAAGCTTCCCAGCAAAGAAAGAGTAGTGATTAGCTAGACAAACTGAGAAGGAGGCATGGCCTTCCAGTGAGGCAGTTATGTATGCAAAGCATGATACAGCACACATTTGGGTGACTACAGTAGTTTACTATGGTTGGAGCAAAGATTACAAGTGGAAGTTTGACAGAGGTGAGGCCAGAAAGGGATGAAGAGGCAGAGTATGACAAGTTGTTAGGTGCTTAAGTAAGGCGTTTAAATTTTATTGAGTTATTTAAAAGACTTCTACACCACAGAGTTCTGCCACCGTTAACTGCAGAACTTTGATTTATTCACGTAACCATTCGGGGTTTTGGTTTTCACCTATGACACAAATGAAAGGGTAGAGTTCATGGTTGTTGAGGCCTCATCCAGCTTGACTTTTAAAAATGATTCCTTGTTCTCATGTCAAGAATGACCAAAATAAAAAGAAGGTTAAAAAGTTTTCATTTTTCACTAGCCAAATGTAATTGTGGAGACATTTATATGACTTCTGACCTTTATATTTCGCTTATCTCTGAATAAAGTAAACAAATGACTTTCTAATTTTGGCTTATGCCCTTTGCACTATAGGCAAATTAAAAAAAAAAAAAGCCAAAAAAAAAAACAAAGACAGGCTTCCAAAAATTCCTGCTATCTCCTTCAAAAGCATAATCAAAATGTACTTGAAGGTCCACTTAAAATTTGCATAATATATTTCTTTGTTTTGAAATTGAAAAAGAAGAAAAAACCCTACAAATTATTGCTCAATCATTAACACAGTCCGGTACCACTTCAGTGGCTGATATCCAGTCAGCCGATCAAATTCATCTAGTCAGCTACCTTATGATTTTCCAGTTTTATAGTCGGATCAGCTGGAGACGTAAGTAATTAATACATATCTAAACTATCAACAGTTTTAGTTTTGTAGTGAGTCTTACTAAAATTCTAATTCTGATTGACAAGAATAAAATTGAAGTTTTCAAGACTTCAGTACTTCAATTGCTTCATTGAGATTAAATGGGGTTCTTCATAAGCTGCATCGATACCTCAAGCAAACACATAAAATCTGATGAAATGGTTATAAATATATCCTGGCCACCTTCCTCTGCATTTTTCCTATTTGAAAGATAGAACCAATCAACCAAAACCAGAAAAATTGTTAGGTTTTGTGGCAGTGGAAGATGGACAGAGATGTAAGAACATGATAGCAAAAAAAGAAAGTTTAGAAGCAAGCTAGCAGAAAATAAATAGCATTTTAATAAGTCCTCTTTACCAGGTATCTGTAAGTAAAACTCCTCATTCTTCCTGAAGGCCTCTCTCTCAATCTACTGCTGCTCTAACCTCATGCCTTAAGTCCTCATCCATGTAGGACTTAAGTAGGACCCTCATGACCTACTTCGAGGGTCAAAATTGAGTGGATTTCATATGTAATAAAATGTCTTCTCCCTTTCCTCCACTTTTCATTTAAAATCAAAAGCCTTCAGGCCAAAGGAAGTATGTGTAGGTTTTTCACCTTCATTTCTCCCATTGTTCCTGCCTTCTAGTGTATTCTTCCATGCCATCTTCTCTACCTGTAACACTCTTTGTTTTCATCACTTGACTTTCTGCCAAGGTTTCCAGCTAGGACTTGCTTAAATTGCTGTCTTTCTGGAAGACATTCACCACAATTTAAATCTAAATATAAATTCTACACTATAAGCCCCTTTATCTGGTAAATGTCACCAATTTTCTTCATTGTATCTAATCCACCAGTATTTTATCCACTTATATTGAAATTTCAGTAGGCAAAGACCAAGTCCATCTTAGTATATTTAAGATTTCTGAGTTTCTCGTGCTCAGATGACTTTCTATAATGCCATCCTGGATGTCTACAATGCTGGTCGAGGTTCTGGTTGAGGCCCAGGGCAGGCTGTCCCAAAATATACCTCAATGGCATATTGATTATTTTAAATTAAAGTTACTTGAGAAACAGCTGGTGGAAAAATAATGATACTAAAAAAAAAAACCCACTCTGACCCCCAGCTTTCCCCCTGAAAGTGGGAAATAAATCTCCCATGTGACGGTATCCTCCCTCTGCTAGGAGGATAGAAAACATCTTTATGACCAGAGTTAGGGAATTCAAGGCTAAGAAAGCTATATAAACAAATTTTGTTACTTCTTCACGAGTCTGTTACCCCAAGCATGAGCCCCTTTGTTTTTGTTAAATCTTCGCAAATAATTGTTTCTTTGTCTAAAAATAATATGTGAACAGCCTAGTTTAGTCACATCGGGGTCCCATTTCTAGGAGACCTTGGTGCATGCGAATTAAATTGGGTTTTTTCTCTTGTTAACCTGCCTTGTGTCAATTTAATTATTAGACCAGTCGAAAGAACTCAAGAAGGGTAGGGGAGAATTTTTCCTCTCCCTGACAGTTGGCATACCAGGACAGCAGGATGCCAGCTGGACCCTGCTCCCCACTCCACCACGCCCCTCCAGCCCCGCCCCCAGACACAAACACACCTCCCATGAGATCCTGGGACCTCTGACAAAGGCCTGCAGAAGGTAAGTGTTCTAACCACATCATCCTCCCAATCTGCCTGCAGGGTCTGGTGGAAGGGAAAAGTCGTGAGAGTCCTTTTTCTTTTTTCTAAACTTAGATTAACAGGAGAAAATATTTGTGGAGCTGGTTTCTTGGGACATAGCAAATCTGGTATTTGGTAAATGAGTACTCTCACGTTTTATTGATTCTTTCCTTCCAGAGACGGTCACTAGTTTTCTTTGTCTGTTGTGTTTTTTGTCATAAGGAGGAAGAACCATAGGCAGAACAACAAGCACGGGCCCTTTATATGCCTACTGTTTGAACCAGCCTCACAGACTAGTGAGTTGACAGTTCTCACCAGACCAGCATCTGTTTAGACAAACTTTGCTGTGGGTCCCCTATGTAAAAACTGAATGAGGCTCTTCCTTCTGGATTGTTCTATGTCCTGAGAACTTAGCTTTGTGACCAATGAGAATATTCTCTCTGATCTCCACCATCCAGAAGGTGCACTTACTGGAGTGCATCTGGTGGCCTGTCAAATTAACTGGGGTTCCAAGACATGAAGTCATAAGCAGCATTTTCTTAGTCTGACTGTGCCAGCTCAGGGGAATTTGTCATAAGGGGTCCCAGTCCATAAGGGACCTTTGTCATCTCAACTTTTGTTGCTTGTTAGTGCTGGAAAAGTCCCATTCCAGTAGTACCTGCCCAGTGTCACAGATTAGCGGTCTATGACCAGAGGTATCCCACATTCTCATGGGAAACCAGAGCCAATGTTTCACTACACCATTTTACCACCTGTGGCAATGAAAAGCTCTTGCTTTCTTAGACTAACTCTGGGAATGAACTTTCTGGATCTTTGCGGGCTAAATACTCTCCTATGAGACATCTTTTGTGTCTTTGTTTAAGCCATAAAAAGACTTATTGGTTTGAGTCACTATTTGAAATTAATATAAGCTCCTACTCATCAACGGCCAGACAATGGATTCTTTAACTGACTTATGATCCTATTTGACCTATGATCCTATTTGACCAAGTGTTTTAAAAGCTTTTTGATATTTTTGACAAAACTCCCAAAAGTCAAATTCTAAATGACCTAGAAATAATGCTGGGGTCTTCCAGAGGGTCCCTGAAACACCTCAAAAGATTTATTTTCTCTCCTTATAAAAGAGGGATATCAAACTAATTAGGCTTATTTGGTACATTGAATTACATGAGAAACATTTTCAAGTAAATGATGATAAACCTTGTTAAATTATATTAGGTGGTGATCAGGAAAAGAAAGGGATGGAGGGGGAAGCCGGAAACTAAAACAGATCTAAACTCTTACAAAACGCCAAGGTCATAAAAGACAAGGAAAGACCAAGAAACTGTCACAGACTGGAGAAGACTAAGGAGACACGATGACTAAATACAACATGGGACTTGATGGCACCCTGGAACAGAAATGGACATTAGTAGAAAAAAACTAGTGCAATTCGAATAAAGTCTGGAGTTAACAGTAATGTTCCAATATTGGTTTCCTAGCTGTGATAACTGTACTATGGTTACATAAGATGGTAACGTAAGGGGAAGCGGGGTGAAGGGTATAAAAAAAAATTATATTAGGTGGGTAAATGTTATTAATATAAATGTTCTAAACATTATATGAAAATCCTGAAATGTGGATAAGTCCTAATATAACATTAACTGTCCTAATTCTATTTATCTTAAAATGTGTGTCCCAACAATAACCAAATTTCCTTGTCAATTCCATTATAATGAATCAGATCTTTAATAACGGACATTTTAAAAGTCTTCCATCATTTACAGACAGTTATAATTTTACTCAGATGCTTTTACAAAGGTTTTCTGCAAATGTGTGCCAGCTTCAGAGAAATTCATGGAAAGGAATCTAACAAGTACTCTAGAATACAAGTTTCTGATAACTTTCAAATCATACCGCTGAACTGGGTAAGAATTTACAGAACCCTAATGGAGAAATTGATGGCTTCATAAAACTTCTAACGAGAGGTCAAGCAAAACAAGAGTTAATTATATGAGACTAAGTGAACTGAAAAAGATGATTATAATTTGTTAATTTTTTTTTATTTGAAACATTGCTGATTTTTTAAATGTTTTGTTTCTCTAGATTTAATAAAATGTTTTTCTCTTTTCTCTTAAGCTATGACTTAGAGTAATTCGGTAAATTATACCTTTGTAAACAGAACTGAAACATTTACCTTTCGGCCCTACCTGATCCCTCCAGAATTCAGAAACTCTCAGTGAGTATTCTTATTCTCTTGGCAATGTAAAATTTGGCATTTGCATAAGTTCAATAAGAATCTTTTCTCCTTATAACAGGACACAATTTGAAACATTGATTATATTACCAAAGCTCTGACTGGAATGTCATATTTGAGAGAGAAATACATAGACTCAGATTATGACCAGACAGCTTTAAGGAACTAAGGTTGACTTTATGGAGCCAATAAAGCCCCCTGGAAAAAAGAGCCTGTTATCTTGCTTACAGGATTTTCGGCTGCCTTACCAGGTGAGGGAGAAAGGTCACTTCTTGGCAGTCCCAGGAACCTCAGGATATTTGTGGGGACCTCAGGAGGAAAAAGATTTCACCCCAATCTATAAATCTATAGGTACTGCAGGTGAAGTCTAATGGCAAATATTTGGCTTGGCTTCTTAGCCTGAGGCTACTGAAAGTTCAATCTGGAGATTCCTTATAAAAAGTACCAGCGAAGCAGATCTAAAAGAGCCTAAATGGTCAATTGCTGTTCTTTCTATACGTAAGCAAATAACAAGGCCAAGTTTATTGAATATAGACTTATTTTCAAACTAATTGGCCTTAATTTGGCTATCTTTGGTAGAAATGAGGGTGATTTTAGAGAGAAAAAGTATGTGTCAGTAGAAACTATAATACACACTTATGGATATTAGATTCTAGTGTTATTAATTTTGCTTGAGGTTTCATTGTTTACCTGAAAACTAAACTGGATATTGAAATTTTCTAATTTCCTCCAATATCTGGCTACAGCTCTCCAAGCTAACATTTCCAATTTTCTCTCACTCTTTGGACTTGGAATCATTGAGAACTAAAACTGCCCTTTTTTCCTGAAGTCCTACAAACTCAAGCTAGATGTCTTAATATAAGCTTTAGGGAAACCACCACAATAGCTTATGTTCAGACAAATTCTTCTCTCCTGTTGCTGGACGGACCTCTCAGAAAATCTACCTGGTCTGATGACATCATCTGAGACATGCAGACTGCAAAAGATGCTTCAACCCAGACATCTAGAAATCTCAATTCTACACTCAGAACTCAAAAACTGATTTATAATTTGCTCCAGTTATCAGCCATTGCATTTCTTTTTTCTCCATAGAAATGCCTCTTAGTAAACAACTGATTGCTTGCATCATAGGCCTAATTTTGAACCTATGTGGAATCACCACCTCCTGAAATGAGATTAACTGAACTGACCTTGCTGTCAAGACTAAGAGGATGGTTCAATGAGATGGAACAATCTACCAGCTCAACTTTTAATATGTGAACCTTCCAAGGAAGAATCAGAAGAAGGAACTATTGGGGTCCAGGGCATATTGATTATTTTGAATTAAAGTTACTTGAGAAACAGCCGGTCTGGGGGGATGATATTAAAAAGTCACTATGACCCCCACCTTCTCCTTGAAGGCAGGAGAGAACTCCCTAGACCAAGAGGATAGAAAACATTCTTATCACCAGAGTTAGTTAGGAATTCAAGGCTAAGAAAGTTATATAAACAAACTTTGTTATTTCTTTACTAGCCTGCTACCCTAAGCAAAGCCCCTTTGTTTTGTTAATTCTTCACAAATAATTGTCTCTTTGTCTGAAAACAATGTATTGGTAGCCTGCTTTGGTCACACTGAGGGTCCCATTTCCATGATACTTCCAGGCATATGAATTAATTTTTTCTCCTATTGATCTACCTTATGTCAATTTAATTATTAAACTAGTCAAAAAAAAAAAAAAACTCTAGAAGGGTAGGAAAATTCCCCCTCCTCAACATTCTAGTTATCCCAAGCAGATTGGAGAGAAGATTGGGGGGCTGCAGTCACCTACATCAATATCCTCCTAAGCGTATACCCAGATGCTCAAATTTGCACCAAAACCTTCTCAGCCCGTAATGCCAGTAATTGTATTCTCAGCTACAAAATGCACAGTGTGGGTACAGAGTGCCCGTCCACAGATTGTTCCAGCTCAGAACAGGCTATTGCTTGGAAATATACTTTCCCCACAGTTTCTTTATGTCCTCTGTGTGATTTGGCCTCAACAAGATAAAAATAAGTTTAAGTAAACACAGGGTAGCTCAAACAGGATTTCCAGGAAACCCAATCTCTAGATATTTTTGCCAGCTTTTTCTGGGTCTTCCCATGGGACCATCTTCAGGATTATGCACAGAAGCTGTAAAAACAGAAAATCTATCCTTTAGTAGTAGTTTAGGAGAGTCCATGATTCTAGAAGTACAGGCATACTTCACAAGCCACTTGCTGTTCAACTTAGAGTCCTGATCCCCTTTATCTTTACCATCTCCACCTCCTCTGACTTTATGCACCTGATAACGATGTTTTGTCCCTCCTTGAGGGCAAGAACTGGGTCTCAGGCAGCTTTCTGTTCTCCATAATCCCTTCCAATAGTATATAATGTACTTTAGTTGCTCATTAAGTATATCTGAAATGAATATTTGGAAAACTGAGAATTAGTATAGAGGTCATGTATTTCCTGTTTGAAATATGGATCATCCATTGAAATAAAAATCTTAAGGAAAGATAGATTCACCATGGTTAGGGCAAGCTTCTCATATGAACAAGGTATAAAGGGGCAAGAGGGCAAGTATGCAAAATGACAACAGAAAGGAAAGGGTGCTGGATGACTGACTGAGTCTCAGGTAAGAAGCAAAGAATAAATGATTTATTCTGAGTATAAATGATTTCTAAGCTTCATCCAGATCTTGAATTTTACTTATTTCCCTTCTTTTCTTTCTCTCTTTTTTAGTCCTTCAATTTGACCTGGTACTAAAAAAAAAAAAATAATATCTCGAATGAAAGCAAGACAGCAGCCAAATGCCTATGAATTGCCTAAGGCCATGAGAAAGCCAAGAGATCTATTCCCTCTTCTCAACACCTGCTGCTCGAGGGAGTGAATAAAAATGGAAGCCCTTCACCTAATATCATAACCAAAATCACATAATATATAAGGCAATGAGGCTATATACCAGCAAATGCGTTGAGCCACTGCTATACAAAACCAAAATAAATTAGGGTCTACACAAATGAAAAAGAGATAGAAACAAAATCTAATTAATGTTGATTAATGCTTTTGAAAAAGAAATAAGAACTCTTGTATGGTCCTTGTTTCAAATGAATTTAATAATACAATCTGTAGTATGAAACGTACTCTAGAATGACATTCATTACCTCTTAAAATAAAAATGATGTGATGGAAATAAGTGTAGAGATGGAGTGGGAGGATCATAATTGTCTACATTTTCTTTAACTTACCTCTTCTTGCTCTAGAATCCCCACTCCTGCTAATGGTGGGGTGAAATGGAAATGGCAGGGTCCTTAAGTTTGACAACTAAAGGTATTTTAGTCACTTGCCTAGGGTCTCATCTCCTGTCTTCTTGCCTTTTTCCTTCCCCTAGTAGAAAGGGTGTTTGAGTGAAAGGGTGTCCTCATTGAGTAGAACCCAAGTTCTTCCTTACTCTGTTATTGATTTCTGGGTCGTTCTTAAACTTTGGTTCACATATTTAGAAAGAAGTCCTTCTAGAGTTTAGGAAATTCCTTTCTCTTGCTGGCGGTTTCCTTTCGAGATAGTTGAGTCAAAACAAAATCAATTTAGAAACAGATCAAGATCAATTTGTGTCCACTTAGTTCTAGGTGGTAATCTTTTTCTTTTCTTGAAGCAGTAAATGGGCAACCAGGCAAGGTATTTTATGAGAAATTTAAAAAGTACATCAGTCTAATAATGGATAAAGGGGATATGAAAGACTGGAAGAGAAAGTGGAAAGGTGAAAGGAGAGAAAGAAAAAAGGAAGGTCAAAAGAGAGAAGCAAAAGAAGATGAAGCTCGGAAAGGAAACAAGAGCTAGAAAGAGAGCAGCAAAATAGAGAAGGAAAGAGGACAAAGGAAGGCTGCAAGATGGTGCCACAACTTTGATGTTGCCCCACGCACTGAGAAGCCAGAAGAGTCTAGCGTCGCTCTCCTTTGACCTACCGTCTACACTGCTCTACACTACAAAGCTGGGCCATAGCCACGCCACTCTAGGTACTGTATACAGAAGCGATGTCAGTGATACACATGCCCTCTTCTCTGTAGTCCCTCATCCGACTGAGCTGCTAAACTATTGGAATGTTTGTTTCCCACGCCCTTCTCCCCCTTTTTCTACCTGAATAATTCCTAGTCATCCTTAAAGACACTGCTCAAATGACATCCTCCAGAACGCCTTCTGCCTCTCTCTCCATCCTCTTGCATGCCCTTATGACAACCCATGAAAAATTCTTAGAGTTATAAATCTGCTTATCTGTCACACATACACCCAGGCTGAAGTCACTTTATTCTCTGTAGCCCCAACGCCTTACTCAGTAACTTATGAACACATAGTAGGAATTCGGTATTATTTTTAAATAAGCTAATTTTAATTGGTTTTCTTATTTCTTAAGAGTCGGCCTCATGGCTGACTAATGAAGACAAGAGTAGGGGGTGACATCCATCCTTCTCCTGGGTCAGATCCTTTCCTTATTTTCCCATCTTAATTAACCTGATTCTCTGACTCTCGTGTTGTGGTTCTGGTTCCACAACCCATGCAGGCCAGAGTGGTACATCTTAGTGTGGTTACTTTCTTAGACGTGAAATACCGTCCTAGCATTCCATGCTTAGCCTTCACTCTTTAAAATAGAAATACTCTCTGGCTCGTCTACACAAACTGTATCTTTCATTGCTAATCAGGGAATCACAACCATTTTTTCTTGTGCCTTCAAACCATTCCCATGGCCTACACACATCCATCATCAGAACCTCTCCTTACATACAGTGATCCTCTATCAGGGACCTGCCTGTCCCTGGGGAAAGGTTTCAGAATCCCAGGGAGGCAGGATGAGGTACATAGACTTTGAAAATGCTCCCTTTGGAGCATAGGCCAGATCTGATACTAACACTTTTCTAAAAGATGCTGGTACCCAGGAGAAAAATGGTAAATTGGAAAAACAGTCTAAATTGGCTTTTTCCCAAAGGTACAACTTTTTGAAAAAACAGAGAAACCAAAGTCCTTGGATTTTGCTGGATGTTGTGTGATTGAAAAAGCAAGGGATATAGTGTCAGGAAACTCTAAAGGAGAGAAGAGAAGAGAAAAGAAGAGAAAGGAAATGGGAGAGTGAGGGGAGAGCAAGAATGAGTGTGTGTGTGTATTTAGCGGAGGGATGCACTTGCCCTCTGATTCTTCTCCTTTGGCCAAGAGGTGTGGTGAGCAGAGAACACCTGCCTGACTTGTATTTGTTCCTTGGGCCCAAAGAGAAAGACTCCCTCCTGTCTGGCTCCTTAGAGCTACAGGTGCCAAATGGAATGCTGACCCAGAGAATCACTGAATGGAGGAGGACAAAAATTCAATCAGGCCAAGGAAATCAGAGAACGGAGGAGAGAAGAAAGCAGGAAATGACACGCTCAACAACAATCATCCGTGGTCTTGGATGATCACATCCAGCAGGAGCTTTTCCCCAGGTGTCTTCTGTATCCTCTCAACATGGTGGTGAAAAGTAGAAACAGCTGAGGACTCAAGGATGGGGCAGAAGGAGCCTGAATTATCAATACATGACGCTCAATGTCACCCAACTGTTTGCTTTGCAGTGTTGTCGGGATTTTGTAATCAAACTTCCTTGTGTATTTGAGAGTGAGCTTCCTAAATTACAAATTCTCCAACTGTCCCCCCAAAATAAGTCCCATTTGCTAAGTTTTATAACATTTATAACATTTTCATTACTCTTCTGGGGTCTTTAATTTCAACATTTATGGAGAAGATGCTGTTGTTGGAGCCCTGGGTTAACAACCAGCGACCTGATT
Source organism: Neophocaena asiaeorientalis asiaeorientalis (assembly GCF_003031525.2). NCBI lineage: Eukaryota > Metazoa > Chordata > Mammalia > Artiodactyla > Phocoenidae > Neophocaena > Neophocaena asiaeorientalis. The sequence goes on along the minus strand of NW_020176571.1, from coordinate 17,631,174 downwards.
TCTAGCCTGAGTGTCTGGAGTTGCTGGGACACAGGCTCTGCCCTGGCACTAATCTGCTGTATTATCTGCAGCCAGCCACTTAACCCCTTGCTACTTCAGTTTCTCATCTACAAAACAGGAACGCCAACACCGCTACTGCTTCTACTACTACTAACAAAAACAACAAATAACAATAAGCATAACATATATTGTGCCGTCAATAACACCAGCGACATAATAATAACTCTCCTGCCTGCAAACAGCAGGTAAGAAATCCTGGAACTGAATTCGAAAATTTTCTAGTAAATATAAAGGAAAAGGTCAATGCCCAAGGCTTTCTTTCCTAAAAATACTGACCCAAAGCCCAGCAAAGAACCCCTCAGGAATTTCCACCCATGGGAAGGTGATGAGTGGGATATCTACTGTTGCCTTATTTTAAAGACTCGATTTGCCTCTATATGGTGATGTTGGCTCTTGGAATTTAACCACCCCGTGCGTCCCTTAGGCCTTCTTGTTAGTGTTTTTAAAACTATTAAAGATGCTCCGAGATCTGTCAGCATTCAAGTATTTCTCTGTTCCTTTCCTCTAATTTTTTTCCCTAGCTTAGTGGTTTAATGTAATTTCTACTAAAAATAAAATTAATACTTTTATTCATAATTTAAACAACTCAGCCATATTATCATTATTCATTCCATTGTTAAATGGTTCTTTTAATTTCTTATGCATTCCATTATTTCTTTAAACCCAAAACTTTTCAGTTTTAGTTCTTTTTTTTGTTTCTTTATATTGCCTTATCTCCTTAATTTTAATCTATAAATTTTTCCCCAAATATGGGATTATCTTTTTTTGCATTGTTTTTATTTACCTGGCCCTTTAAAGAAACGGCAAGTTGTGTGACTGAGATAAAGGGACAACCATGAAGACAAGACAAGCCCTAGGTCAAGAGAGGCTGGATGTCTTCTTTTTTCTAGTTAAACCAACAGTGATATTTTTAAGCCCCTTATTACCATTCCTTCCAGAGTTCATCTTCTGACTTTAAAACCTGCAAGCTAAGTAAACTAGTGGACCCAGAGGTTAAGTCTCCAGGATAACAAATCTTCCCCCAGTGGCAAAGCAGCTGACCAGCTGGAATGGTACTGTCTTCTTGTATTATGTTTATAGGGGAATCCTTGGAAAAATCTCTGTCCAGGGACTAAATCTCCAAGCTCCAGACATGCAATGATTTTCCCTTCCTAAGGAACACAGATTGTAGCCATTTTTTCAACTGAAGTCACTGTGTCCATTCCAGTAAAATATTTGCACGGAGGGAAAATAAATAACATGGGAAAATCTCCAGCTTAAACATAAGTCTCTCTAATCTATTAAGAAAGGACTTGGCCCTTTTGTCTGAGGTCAAATGAGATGTTGCCTGAGAGTAGGACTTGAAGGAGACATTTTACTTTTAATAGATCAAGGAGGTAGGAGTGGGGAGGACTGAGATACAGTCACCCTTTTTGCTTGATGAATGGTGGCCCCAAATGTCCCTGGTGGGACTTGGTGACAGACTGAAAGCACCACCCTATCCTCATCCACCCTCACTTACATGCCAAGCAGACAGGGAGGTTCCCATCATCAGACAGCAGGGCTTGAGTACACTAATGGGGTATCTAAATATTACATAGGCAATTCCTACAACCAAGAAGAGAAGACTTATGTAAACCCTTTGATGGTTTTTTTCACTGTGAGTCTGATAATTTTTTTTCTACTATGATTAAAACATTCTAAATATTATCTAGCTAAGAGAAGGAAAATTCCTTAATTTTAAAAATCCTAAATCAATTTTCATCTCTTTTGAAAGTATATGTGACCTCATCACTATAAACTCTGCATAGGAACCCCAACACACCGATGGAGTAAAGGATGCAGGAGGGCAGGAGCTCCCATCGAGGCAGGAACACTCAATGTTATAATTTAGGTTTAATCTTAAAAACAACCAAAAGATCATGAACCTTCCAATAATACCCATTAAAGTGAGCTACACTGAGTCTACATTCAAGCTAATATATTATTTTATATCATCCTGACTCCAGCATAATTTTAAAAAAATGATTAACTTCTTTTAGTGTATATATCTCCTCAACCACCTTTCTTTATCCTAAGAGATAAGAAAATTTTGACAAGACCTGAGATTATCCTCAAGAAGACTTTTAGAACTGAGGGAAAAAAAAAACATTTAAAGGATTCAGAACCCTCATTTAATAATCCAAGCCTGTCTAGAACTCTAGGAGTGAAAAGAATGGGGAACCCCAATTATTTATGATTAGATACCTCAACTTCCCACAGAAAATGTTCTCTCTGTCACGGGGGAACGGGCCCTTCCCTGTAATCCCTCACTCACCTACTGCTGTGGATTGAATTGTGTCCCCCCAAAAGGTATGCTGGAGTCCTAATATTCAGTGGCTCTGAATGTGTTATTTGGAAATAAGGTTTTCGCAGATTTAATCAAGTTAAACTGCAGTCGTTAATGTAGACCCTAATCTAATGAAGCAGGTGTCCTGACAAGTAGCGAAGAGACAGAGATGGACACATCAGGAGAAGGCCGTGTAGGACAGAGGCAGATTGGAGTGATGAGCTGCAAACCAAGTAACACCAAGGTCTGATGCCACCACCAGATGCCAAGAGGAGGCGAGGAAGGATTCTACCCAGGGTCTCAGAGAGATCATGGCCCTGCTAATACCTTGATCTTGGATTCCTAGCCTCCAGAACCGTGAAAGACTACATCTCTGCTGTTTTAAGCTACACAGTTTGTGGTACTTCGCTACAGTAGCCTTAGAAACCTAATACGCCTGCCTAAGAGAAAATAAAGTAAGTGGAAGGGCAGCTTTGAGTTCTTAATAATTGAGTTGATTATACATATAGATATACATAGGCTTTTACAAATATAATATTTTCACCCACTAAAGCTGCCATTCACTGTGCCCTGGTGTCCAAGCATCCACAGAACCTGCTCATCTTTCTGCCAAAAAAGTCTAATGCTCACGATATGACAGTCAGGATGCTAAAGAGTATACATCGACTGTTCCACTTAGTCTCCATAGTGACACCCTAAGGTATACATTATTTTCCCAATTTTGCAGATTAAAAAAAATGAGAGTTGAAAAGGTTAAACGAGTAACTTGCCCCAGGTCACAAAGCTAGTAAGTAAGAAACTATGATTTAAACCAGGTCTGTTTGACATTCATTTCCAGGCTCTTAGCCATAATGCTCATTGATTTTACTTCTCACTTTGTCCAACAATATTTAACCTCTTCAAGTGTTCTTTTTTGTTCATGGCATAGAACACTGTCTCTTAAGAAATGCTTAAGAAATACTAGCATAGAACTTCACATATTTTCTCTGTCTGTTTCTGTCTCTTTCTCCCCCACTTTTTCTCTAACATTCTACATAACTTCATAACCCCATCCCTTTCTCAGGCTAAATACCACTCACCCTTCCTTCAGGTGTCCATTTAAATGTCATTTATTCAGTGACCTTTCCTTGATGTCACAGTCTAGTTGGGGCCTGTAATAATATAACCCCATAGCACTCTTCATTTCTCCTTCATGGCACTTACAATCAAAATGAAATAATTATTTGGGTAGCAGGATAGACCAGCTAACTGATCTAAGGACCTGTTAGCCTGACTTATATGGAAGTTTAGGGTACTGACTGTTACATTAGTCCCACTGCTATAAGATTAGGAGAATACATAGCCTAGGTTGCATTAGCCTGGGGAAGTGAGCAATAAGGAATGTGTGCTGTCTGTACTGGCCCCTGCCATCGTATCAAACATTTATAAAAATTAGATGGCTCAGTTGAAGGGTCTTGGGCATGTTCAGACTAGACAGTGCACACAATTGCTCCTGTCTTGGTGCAGAAGGCTTTGCTTGGAAGGAGGGAAATGATTCCAGAAGATCTGACATGACCCTCTCCCACTCAGATTCTCACCTACAACTAGGGTATCTGAAAGCTAATGTCTCTGCAATTGGAGATCATTGCCATTCTCTCTGCTGTGTGTCTGCCTACGCTGATTTCCTCCTGAATTTGGCAGACAGTAAGTCTTGTTTAATTCCCCAGGTGATGTTTTCTCTGTAAAATGAATTACTGCATTTCCTAAGACCTAGTAAGCATAGGCTATTTCTCTCAGTAATTAAGATTCCTCTCAGACTGAAGAAGGATGAAACATTAAATATAGGTCCAAATCTTCTAACTTTTCCAGGGCACTCTAAAAAGTTTTGACTGTAACAAACATGGATGATAGAAAACAAATTCATTCTCTAAAGATAAGACCTACATTTATAAAATAATGCTGACAGAGGACAATGTAGGCTGATCCCGTTAATCCAAGTCAATAACAAGGAAAATCTCTCATTTCACTCCCACAACTTCAATTAGTTATATGCCTTAGTTCATACATCTCTCCTGAATAGGAGCATAGATGTTGTTTACGTGTCAGTCCTTGAATTAACATTCTTTTTGCTCTAAATATTATATGCGCCAAACATTTGATATAATTTTTTTCCCAGAGATCTAAATGCTAGTATTGGCAAAGATACTGCCAAGGATCCATCTCACAAATCTCAGGCTGTGGCCCACAGGCTGCATCTAATCTACAGATATTTAATTTGGGCTGTAATGTCTGTTTAGAGATGTTTAAATTGGTCAGGATTTGGTGCATAATGAACAATCCTAAATCTCAATGACTTTACAACCACAGACATTTATTTCTTACTCACAGGTCATAAATGCAGGGGCACAAGAGGGGTGGGAGATAGAAGGTGCTTCTTAAAGCCACAGCTCACATTTTCCCACATTTCACTGGGCAATCCAAATCACATGACCAAATCCAAAACAAATGAGGTAAGTGATGTACACTCTTCTGTTGGGAGGCCCTAGAGTTACATGGCAAAGGGTGTGGACATGTAATTCTACTATCAAAAAGGAACGAAAGGGCTTCCCTGGTGGCGCAGTGGTTGAGAGTCCGCCTGCCAATGCAGGGCGCACGGGTTCGTGCCCCGGTCCGGGAAGATCCCACATGCCGCGGAGCGGCTGGGCCCGTGAGCCATGGCCGCTCAGCCTGCGCGTCCGGAGCCTGTGCTCTCCAATGGGAGAGGCCACAACGGTGAGGCCCGCGTACCAAAAAAAAAAAGGAATGAAGAGTTGGGGACAAAGACCCAAACTAACACAGTTGTTAACATTCAAAAATTGGGATGGTGTTCAATCTGAATTTTCAGCTTTTCTCGAAAAAACAGAAGATTTAGTAATACGAGCCCAGAGCTCAAAATATAATCTCTCCTACTTTCCAAAAGGGACCTATAGAAATAGACTTTCCAAAGAAGACCAAGCAGCTCTTGTGTCTTTGAACCAAGAACTACGGCTCAATAATCATCCGCACAAGCAGTGACTCTTAGTCTAAGGGAAAGCCCACTGTGTCTGGCTTCAAATGTCTGGGTTCAAGTCCTGGCTCGCCACTTACTACCTGCATAACCTTGGTCAAGTCACTTCATCTCTCTGAACTTCCATGTCTTCATCTCATAGGGTTTTAGTGAAGACTAATTGAGATAATATACATAAAAGTTGTTCTATGAATTGAAACAGGCTACACAGATGTTGGTTGTCGTTATTAGCAGGACTTGCCAGGTGAAACTCAAATTACTATTTAAGGAAATGACCAATTTGCATAGCCACCCGGATTTTTACTGTCAACAACTTTGACTGGGATTCAGATGATTTAACAGCAGGGTTGTTTCATTCACTGAAATCCAGCTGTTGTAGCAGTTTGGGGTGTGCATTAAAGATGCTTGGAAATACCTGCTGGTCTTTCAGCTATTGTGCTATAAAACCAGGTAGGGGAATCCTTTTATCATTTCCACAGCTGAATATGCTTTAAACCCCCTAACAGAGCCAAAATTGTCAGACCAAATTCCACTTGTGATGAAATCCAACCAGGTTAACATGCTCTTTCCTTGTTAACCACCTAGGCTTTTCTGGATGAAATCCTGCAGCCCTAAAACAGGCAAAACTCGACTTAACTTCAAGGAAAGTTTTGGATTTCAATGGACCTTTGAAGTCCCTTCAAAAGATAAGGGCTTCAGTGAGAGGTTTACCTATACAGAGGACCACAGAGGCAGGCCATTTGTAGAAATTCAGTTCACCTGGGAGCAGAAGTTGTCTGGTGAAAATTGGTTCAGAAAGGAGGGGCTAACTGAAGCCTGTGAGTTCAAACTCAGTAGAATGAAAATGAGTCTATTTTAGATAATTAGATGTTGTTTTGTACTTTTCCTCATGAGTTTATTAAAGCAAGCTTTTTTTAATGGCCATGAAGGTTAATCAAATTAATAACTGTGGTTAAATTAAAGCCAACATATACTATGCAAACTTTAGGAAATGCCAAACACATGATGCATTTTCAACAGATATTTAATTATTTAAGTAATAATAAACATGCATTTTAATATAGAGATTTCCACAAAGGCTATGAATTGAGACTTTGACTCGTGAATAAAGACCTTCAATTTATAGTAAGTGCATTCTTCAACACCAGAAAAGTTAAAGTGGCAATTCTTCAAATAGTTTTTATCACACAATATTTTCCATATCAAGCTAATAATAATTGCATATTGAGGATCTTTATCTCAAAACATTTCTATCAGAGCACATTATGCTGTAAGTAAATCATTTTTACTGTGAAAGTGATTGTTTTCTAAGCTGCAAGAAGTGTCAAATGGTGCAACAGAAAGTTAATTATAGCAAATGTATTTAACCAGAGCTCACTGCAGAAAATATTCCACCAAATAGCTGTAATATATTTCTATACATACAGTTGACATTCCACAGGAAGAGTTTTCTTTCTGGAAAATGTGATTCTTGAATATATATATATATATATATGAATTCCTGGCATCCTTTCAATTGGAAGAGAGTAACTCTATCAGGTATGAACCAAAGGATGCTCTCTCTAGCTAAGAAAGTTGTTATTATACTAACTCATATCTGCTAGAGATTTTTAGAATGTTTTTCAGCAATAAGTTGTAATAAAATCCAGCAATGGTCAAAACAGGAATTCTCAAACACAATACTTTTTTCCAGACAAAAAACAGCACATTGTATTCTATGTTGAATTCTAGCTCTTCTTAGGAATCTAAGGATTTTATTTAGTCCACAGATTAAGATCTTAGAGTAAATATAATAAAAATACTTTAAAGGTTATGTATCAACAAGGTGTCAGTGTGCATAAGGATGAAGTATTCTAGTCATAATTAAATTTTGAATCTAATTATAATTTGAGGCGTTCTTTTAATTATATTGCAACATTTTCTTTTCCTAGGAAGATGAGTGGTATAGCATCTTTTATCTGTAATTTTCTTTTAATTAAAAATGTAAATAAATCAAACCTCCTTTTTAAAAATATTTACTTTGCACATAAAAAAGAGGATTTGTAAAGTTGGGTTTTATCTAGTTAATCATATTTACTTTCAGCCATAAACATATGATGTATGAATATATAGGAGTAGAGGTCTAAATTTTCCTAAATATTATGAAGCGGGAAAAAAAAGTGCTGCCAGTAATTCTTTCTTGCCAGTGAGAATTCTTCCATCACTTCTGGCAAAATCCTACTAATCCTTCAAAGCCAAGTTCAAATGTCACCTCCTTTGTGTGAAGCCTTCCCTAACTCCCAAAGCCAAATTCAGGGCTAGACAACTGAGCCACAGCCAGAGTTAAATCCATAAGGGGCAGTGAAATATCCCTGGGATTTTACTAAATCCCCAGGGAAAAGAGTCTTTACCAGAGTTCCCACAGAAAGAGAACTGCAAGGAGTTAGAAAGAAACTTGAGCCCTTTGGGGCAGGAGGTAACATAGCCCCTCCCCCAAGTGGCACATATGAGTATCAGGGAATACTGAATTGCCTCCTAATGGTCCATCTCCTTGGCAAGCTTAGGTTCACCTTTGTGGGATGTACAAGTTTAAAGCCAAAATGGGATTCTTGGAAAAAGAGAGGACAGATTGGAACAGGCTAGAGTGTTTCTCCTCTGCCCTAACCCCAGACAGTGATAGACCTCTTATCTAAATTAATGTTAAATAAATATTTATAAACACCAACTGGTCCCATTTTCTTATACTACTCTGACATCAAACCATAGAATATAAACTAGGAAAGGAAGGATGTGAGGACATGATGGGGGTAAAGCACAGTGAATAACAGATGATAATATCAACGACTGGCAGAAACTATGGGGTGGGAGGAATTTTAGACTGGAGAGTGAGCTGGAAAGCGAGGGAGTGATCAGAGAGTGGGAACTTGAATTTGAGGTAACAGCGAGGTTGTGATTATTTGTAATAATGAAGGTTTGGCTATGACAAGGGAGCCAATGGCTGCAGCAGAGTGAAGAAAAAAGTCTCTGGAGCATAGGAGGCCAAGAGAAGCAAGGGGCGTGGAAGGGTTGTCCCCAAGAAGAATGAAATCACCAAGAATTATGACAATGTTGGAATCAGTGACAGTGAGCCAGGAACTCAAATGCTCACAGAATTAGGGGGAGTGGCCCAGGGTGCCTTAGATTTCAACGGAAGGTACGTAGTAATAGTTTGATGGTTTGATGACTTCGGACGCAAAGCTAGGGTTTATAATCAGGAAGAAGGTAGAAGGGCTAGAAGTAGCAATGAGGCACAAGAAAGGCATCTAGCCTGTCTCCACAGAACAATGAGAGAGAGAAAACATATCAATCGGAAGGAGAAGCAGTGACTTTAGGGGAAAACCAGGTTTTTCAGCTGGTGAAATGAAGTGATGGGGATTCAGAAGTAAAGAGAATGAATGAGAAGATGAGGATATACAGGATTTTTCCTGATGGCTGATCATGAGTTCCAAGAGTCAGAGAGAAGGTGTTGGTGGTATTGGAGAGAGATGGGTAATGGGGAGATCATGAAAGGAGAAGCACAGAACTCTATGGGCAGTAAAGTGTGGGGCTGTCCTATTGGGCTTCTTGGGGGACTGAAATAAATAGGCTTAAAGGATGAAATTGCATTCATCCTGATGTTCTCAAGACTGACAGTGGTGATGATGCTGTGAGTGCTGTGCAAGAAGGGGAGATATGGGTCTGCCAGGATCAGTAGAGTCTAGGGCTTTTCTTCACCCCTGCCAGTTTGGACACCATGACAAGGTGCTCTCAGCCAGAGCACTGGGATCTCTGTGGCATCTTCCTGACAACCGGAGCAGTCAGAGCTTCTGGGATTCTTCTTAATGTTTATTAAAAAAAGGCACCTGGATAATGGGAAAGGAGCCTCTTACCCTGAGTGTTTAGGGCTCTTAACTCCTGCTACGCTATGACTTTTTGTTTCTCTCTTAAAAATGGGGAGCCATTAAATATTTTTGAGAATAAGAATGATAAAATTCAAGTTGTGTTTTAGGAAAATCCAGTAGCTTTTAATGGTCTCAGAGAACCAATGGGCAATGATGATGGGTAGCCTCTAAGATTTCTCACTAGAAGGGAGATCTTCTGATCGTTGACAGCCTAGATGCTGCCCTGCCTTTTCAAAGGTCTGTCAATGATCAGAAAACATTCCTTCCGGTGCAAAACCTTAGAGGCTCTGGATTTTACTTTATTGAGCAGCCATTGTTTCTTGATAGGAAGCCAAATTAAAAACTACTGGATTCACTGATCTCTCTGCAAGAACATCCTTCCCCAGAAGCATTCTTTCACCCTATTCAAGTCATTGATCATCAGTTACCTTCTCAGCGGGCCTTTCTGGACCAACCCCATTTGAAAGTGCGCCCCCCACTCCCTTCCCCACTTTATAGTCCTCCATAACATACTTTATAGCTCTTTCATTTATTGGCACCAGTCCCACCACCCCCATCTCCAAACTAGAAGATAAACTTCATGAGGACAGGGTTGTTTCTTTCTTCTGCCCCTTGTTATATTCCCAGAGTACAATAAGTACTCAATAAATATTTGTTAAATAAATCTGGCTCCATCTCTACTTTTCTTCCCTACATCTCTCATGTTCCTCCCCACATCAAACGATTCTACCACAGCAGACTAGTCAATGCCTCCTTATTTGCTCTGCCGGTCCATGTTTTCATGCTTTTCCACAAGGAATTTCCTCCACCTGCAATACCCCTTTTCCACATTCTTCATTTATGGAATTTCTATTCATCTTTCAAAACCCAGTATAAATATTTACAGTATAAATATTAATATTAATGAAAATAATTAATACTTCCTTAATTTCAGTTATATTTGAAGTCAGTATCCTAATGTCAGTATTAAAATTAGTATTCTGGTATCACCAATCACAATGTATTTTTTCTTCCTCATTGTTCCCACAATACTTGATTTATATGTCTATTTATTATATTTTTATTCTGTTGATTTTTACAGCTAGTTGTTCATGGGCCCACTTCTCCAACTAGAATTTATAATCCCCTTGAAATCAAGGATAAATCCCTAATCATGGTTATATTTTCATATGGTTTACCATAATACCTGGCATGTACTAACACAATAAATACTGGATTAGAATGGATTGAATTACTTTTTTTACTTCATTTTGCCTAGAAGCTAGAAAATGCAACAAAATGGGTTCTCTCCTACAGCCTCCATCCAGAAAGGATGCAGCCCTGTCAACACCTTGATTTGGGACTTCTGACTTCCATAAATGTAAGCAAATAAATTTGTGTTGTTTTAGGCTACTACATGTGTGATAATTTGTCATAGCATCAATGGAAAACTTCCCTTGGTAATTTTTTGTGTTTATATCACTTTCTATTTCTAAGTTTGCCTTTAAGCACCACTGGGCTGAGATAAATTCTCCTTCTTATATTTGTTCTTTCTCAGTTAGAGGTACACTCACTTTCAGAAAAGTGGGAGAGTTGAGGGGACAGAGAGGGAGTTTCCCTAAGCAGTAAAAAAAAAAAGAAAAACCACCCTTGAAGCTTTCACAGTTAAACAAAACAAAACCACTTTCCAAAATCAATGACAGGCCTACAAGAGGAAAATAAATGGAACAGATGTGTCTGTACTATGGTAGAAAAGAGGTCCAGATCCCCCAGTTCCCCTGACTATCTGCTTTTCCTAGTTACCAGTTCAGGCTGGGACGCCAACCCATTTGTCTGCTTATTCTGTCCCTGAAAAAGGGGCTCTTGATATGGTGGTGCAGAAACTGAGGTCTGGCCAGGAAGCATATACTGGGGTGTGCACATGAGTGTACTATCTGTGCTGCCCATGGGCATGAGATGACAAAGTTCTTGATAGGAATCCAATTCACATGATGTGGTCCACCTAGGTTTACAAGGAGCATGCAGGTATGAGTCACTGAACTTGGGACAGTGGTGGAGGGGAGGGATTTGAGAAGGCCATTGGAGGGAAAACCTGAAGTAATTCTTATGCTGATACAGTTTCATAAGACTTCCGTGGTATTACATGCAGGCAAACTCTAAGGGCTTAAGGGCAGAGCTTAGAAGTGGCCAGGGCTACCTCTGAATGGTAGGCTTTGCCCAGCATGAACGCACTGCTATGCATTTTTAGCACAGGCTGCGGGGCATCCCTGAGCTATCTGTTCAGGCAACCTCCAAACTGCAGCTCCTCCCACTATGCTGTCTTGGAAACATCCTGCCCGGAAACCACTGTTCCTGCAGCCATGATGTACCTCCAACATCTAGGAGTGTCCTCTGGCTGCTGTCATCCACCAGGCTCTCTTCTTTATCTCCTTGGAAATGGTCAATCCTCCTTATATAGTTTCTGCCTCTTCTTGGTTTCTCCATGAGTGTGGAGCTCATTTCAATATCTGACACTCCCAGTGGAGCCCAGAACACTAACCCAGTTCAGTTCTAACAATGACAACTTACTATGTGCCAGACACCACATTAGGCATGAGGAAATCAAAGACAAAAGTATGCTCTTTGCTGTTAAGGAACTGACAATTGAATGACATTTCAGCTCTTTCTGGCTCATGCATCCCCTTTCCCACAACTCAGAGGGCAGGGCAACTACAGCTCCTCTCCCCACACCCCTGCATATACACAGTTCACCCTCCCTTGCTTCAGCCTTCCTGAATGGTGCTCATGACTCAATCCATTCAATTAACCTCTGCGGGGTCTAGAAGGCCTCATTGTGTGAACATCCTTTTTTTTTTTTATAGAAGTTTCTCTACTGGGGGGAGGCAGGCAGTGTGAAATCTTATTTTCCACTTTGCTGTAGTCAGATTTCATTTTTACCCAAGACTTCTGGGTCCAGTGGAGAAAACAGTCACGAGTTCCTTTTTCCAGGAATGCCACACAATTCCCAGGGACAAGCAACACAAGAGGTCATCACAAAGTCCCTGGCATTTATTTTTTCAAATTTTGAGTCAAAATATGTATACTACCATTGTCTCTCATCCCAGAAATCAGCATTCCTAAATATTTTTCAGTGACAAAGCTCAGAGCTTACAAGTATATTAAAAGCAAAAACAAGCCTCCCACCAAAGGGGGAAAAAAGCAATTTCTCACCAAACAGGGACACGCTTAGAAAAAAAAGCACTTATATTTTTACCAGAATTGTCAGAGAACAGATTCAAAACCTTTCCAAGAGAGATGGAGGGTTGCTTTATGCCCTGTTTTGGTTTGACATATGCACCAACAAGTACACCTGTGCCTAAGGGTTTTTCTAGACTTCATCTTTTAAAACCCCTGAAGTATTCTTCCTTCAGCTGGCACATTATTTTTGCACATGAAGTGTTTTGGATCAGAAAGGCTGTGATGGAAGCGCTCAGTGGTTGTGTTCTTTTTCTAACTTGGCTCGCTTTAGCTGCCGTTCCTCTCAATTCTCATGAAAACACACATGATTCCGTGATCCTGCCCCCTCTCAGTGGATAGCACCATCCTGCAGGCCTCTCACAGAGACGCCCAGGACTTTCCTACATGAATTGTCTCCCAGCCAGTGGCTGCCTTTCCTACAGCAGCCCAAGCCAGACTTTGTTACAGCCTGTGAATATTTTCCACTTCAACGTGTGATGCCAAAATCATTCCACAAGGCCCGCTCCAAGTTTTCCTGTCAAGATAAGCTTCCAGCCTGATGTATAGTAGATTAGCATAGAGCATTAAGACCACACTCACAGTCTTATCAAACTGGCAGCCCAGCTTCCTAAGTTGAACAATAGAATGGATAGATCCTTTCAAACTGAAAGGTAAAATAGATTTTCAGAAAGGATATCAATTTCCACAAGACTGATTTAGTTAAGGATTTACATAAATTAGTTAAAACTAGTTTTTAAAAATGACTATTATTTTATAAGCACAAAAATACAGTAATTTTTATCACATAAATTTATCAAGCAGCAGCAACATTTACAAATCTGCCCTTTGTCCCTTAGATCTTATTTATTTCTAGTGCTTTTTCAGAAGCATTTAGAAAATAGATGTCTGTGTGCCATGGTCCTTTTGTCAGTTTACATTTTTTAGTAATAACCAAAGAGGAAAGTCATGCTGGGTTAGAGCAACCTAGAACAGTACGCTGGCTTTGGCAACAGTGAGAAGGGACCGTTCTGGTAAGGGATAAATATCTTCTGTAAAGGCAAACTGTAGATTAACAAATGTTTATTTTCTACCTGTAAACAGATGGTTCATTTTTGAATCACCAGTGTCTATAAGGAGTATATTTATTTATTGAATGAATGAGAGAATGAATAAATGAATGAACACCCCTGTTTCTCTAAGGCTGTTAATTTATCTGCTCATCCTTGAGCATATTGATTCTTGAAGACATTCCAGGTCCTTGGATCACAAGTTCTCTATGTTGACTACTCTTAGGAAACCACTTTAGATTTATGTTTGAAAACCTGCAGAGTTTTCTTTCTGCTTACGTTATATTGTTCTGTGGTTAAAAAAAAATCAATAGGCTTTCCTATTTATTTAGGCTTTCCAAAGACAGTCCTGGCAGAATTAGAGATATTAGAATCTACAAGTTCTACGAAAGGAAGCTTTTGAGTTGTTGAGAAAACTAGGAATGCCTCTTCTGGACTCTTGTGTCACCTCCGTCAGGAAGCTTCTTTAACCTCTAGCTCTCTTCCCCCCATACTTCCACTCCTGCCTTAAACGTCCCTTCCTGAGGCTCCCTGAACTCTTGTGCACAGCCTCACTGTATTTCAGTTGACTCCCTTCCTGGTCTGTGGGCTCAGTGTAGGCAACGACAGGGAATTCTTCTTGGTACCTTCAGTTCCTGGCATAGAAACTGGCACTTAGTGAATGCTCGATCAGGGTTTAAACAAATAAATAAAGGAGTGAACCATGGTATTAAATTTAACTGAAAGAACAGTGTATCTAGAGGTTGGAAAGCATTTGGAATCCTTTAATAGTGGGAAGGTTTCTTTCTTCTATTTGGAGAGAAGATCAAAGAGTTACAGCATAAGAAGAGGCCTCCATATGGTTTTTATTGTCATCTTTCTTTTTTCTCCTACTGATTAAAAATAAAAAAAGAGAGAGTCCAAACTAATCTGGGAGACTGGCAGAACTGTGAAAAGGCTGTGAAACCCTATTTTTAGGACCTTCTGGCAATCCTTGTCAACCCAGGCAAAGCTGGCCCAGCATTCGGGGCCCTCAGTTCCTAAACGCATCAACGGACACCTTGCCTCTTGAAGGCCATGTTTCAGAGGCTCCTCCTCAGAGGCTTCTCTGTCAACCCCGCTCTCCCTTCCTGCTAGTTCCACCTGCCTGGCTCTCAGCAGAGTGCACTGATGCCTTCTTGCTCTGTGGACTTTCCAACAAAAGTTAGTATTACCACTCTGCTGCCCCTTACACTGGATTCTGCCTAAGTTGCTGCCAATCTCCTATCCCTGTTACTGAATGCAAGTCTGTGTGCCCGATGCACAGTGAGGCAAAACAAACGGAAACATTGGAGTTTAGAGCCGAGAAAGGTTTATTGCAGGGCCATGCAAGGAGATGGGTGGCTTGTGCCCAAAAAAACCACGAACTCTCCAAAGGGTTTCAGCAAAGCATTTTTAAAGGCAAGATGAGGGGGAGGTATGGTTAGCTGCTGCAAACTTCTTGGTGTAGGAATCCTTTGTTCTTGCAGCTGTCCACATAGGTCAGGTCACAGTGTTCCTGTAAAGTTCCAGTAAAACAAATGCTATTCTCCATTCTGCAACTTTTAATCTCTATATGGTTGCACTCTTAAAGGTCAGAGCCCTGAGAACAGGCCATCCTGTATATTTCAGGCTCTAGGCAACATTCTTTTAGGAAAGGTGCAGAGCCCGCATGACTAAGCACAGGCAACAGAGCACAAAGGTTTAAGTAAAAGGAACAGATCTAATATGGAGTCAGATTTGTTCTTCCCCATTATATCCTGAGCCATCTTATTTTGTCTGGCTACCTAGTCCTTTTACTTTGTATCCCTTGTGGAGATTTTGACACATATCCTGATCTTGAATGGAATCCATCTCTTCCTTGTCCACAGGTTTTTTTCTACCTGAAGAATCTGGCAGATGGATCTCTTCAAAGCAGAGTAAGTCATCTGACAAAGCTCTCTGCATGGGACAGGCATTGAAGACCATAAAGGCAACAAGTGCAGAATCTAGGGAGACAACCAGGGCGATGGGAAATCCTCAAAACAGGCAGGAAGACTATGCTATAGGGAATTAAAAGCTGAAACAAAGAATTAGTGTCACAGAGGCCAGGAAGCCAAATAGAGACCATGAGAAATAGCTACAGGGTGACAGCAACAAGCCCTTGCTTCTGCATGAATTCTTTGCTCCTGTCAAATAAATCTGTAGTTATGTCCTATTAGTGAGAAGGAAAGCCCAGGAGGAGGACTGTTTGTGGTTCTGAATCAAGACTCTCCACACTTGTGTTCCCGTGCTCTAACCTCTCTGCCTTGATTTCCTCTTCTGTAAAATGGAACTAATAATAGTACCTATACTAGGAAGTTTTTCTGGGCATTAAATGAGATAATGTAAGTAAAGTAATGGCACAGCCATGCTCAGCAGAAGGCTCTCAATAAGTACTAGTTGTCATTATTATCACAGTGAAGACAGTAGTATTTAGTGTGACTAGCATGGGTCATGCTAAAAGAAGTTAAGGTTTTAGGATCCCCCCAAAGAAACACTGAAAGAGTCAGAAGAATAGCATTTGCTGATAGGTAGCTCTGAAATGGAAAAATATTAAAAGTTTGGTTATTTTATTTAGAGTTGTTCTTACAGCTTTATTGGGGCGTAATTGGCATGCAATAAACTACATGTTTAAAGTATACAGTTTGATGAGTTTTGACATATGCATACACCAGTAGAGCCATTACCACAATCAAGATAATGAACATATCCACCACCCCGAAAAGTTTTCTCCTACCCTTTTATAATTGCTTCCTCCCACTCCTCCCCACCCCACCCCCTAACATCCTTAGGCAACCACTGTCACTATAGATTAATTTATATTTTTCTAGAATTTATATAAATGGAATCACAGAGTATACTTTTTTCAAATTTTATTTTGGTCTGTCATCTTTGACTCCCTGTGATTATTTTGAAATTAATCTACATTGTTGTTTGTGTCAATAGCTCATTCCTTTTCATTGCTGAATAATATTCCATTATACAGCATGATTTGTTTATCCATTCCTCTGCTCGTGGACATTTGGGTTGTTTCCACAGTTTGGAGCTATTACAAATAAAGCAACAGTGAACATCCATGGACAAGTCTCTGTATGGACCTTGACTTTCATTCCTCTTGAGTAAATATCTAGGATGACAATGGCCAGATCATACGATAAACGTAGGCTTAACTTTTGAAGAAACTGCTGAATTATATTTTCCGAGATAGTTGCACTATTTACAAACTTAATAGTCAAAGGCTTATCTTTTGAATTATTTTTATAAAGGTATGAAAAAGCTTTGGTTCTTGTCTCTATCTGGATCTAAGATTGCTAGCTAGGTCCATAGGCCCTAACTGCTGACCTCCCTTGGAAACAACCTAATTGTTTTGTTGCTTCGGCAGAATAAACTTTTTAAAATGCAAACCCATAAAATTAAACGAATCAAATGATAAAAAGCAAGCAGCATAATGGCTATTGGGTAAGGCATTTATTTGTTTAACTTCAAACTGTCTCTTTCAAGTTTCAGTAGTGATGGCCTGGCAAGAACAGTCCAGTATATGCTGCTCAAATCAACCTTGTCCTATGGCCTTTCAGCCCATCCCCCCAGGTCCCTGCCACCCTCTCATGATATAGTGCCTAGTTGAGGACCCCATTCCATATTCATATTCTTGATGTTACTTGCAGCCTTCACCTCTGAGGGTGCCATATCCCTATGCCCAAAATCCTATTCACGTAACTGGGACGGGGAAGAATTGTCAAATAAGTCTCAAAACAAATTTAAACTACAAGCACACCGTGTTGTTCAAAATAATTGGTCACCTCAGTTCCAAAAGGTTAGAAATCTCTGTTCTAAGACTCTTGTTTCAAGATGAAAGGCCCCAAATCCAGTGATGTCAACTGGACGTTCTAATAATGGGACCATCAATATTCCTGCATATTTGGCTTCCAGCTGTTAGTGTAAATCACACTCCTTTCCTTCTACATCCCCCTCCCACACCCAAATCCCAGCTCTCTCTCTCTCTTTCTGTCTCATGGTCATGGGAACTCTGGTTTCCTAACTAAAGGAGGAAAGAGGAGATTTTGGCATGGAGAAGGATCAGGAGAGTTGAAGAGGAAAATGGAAGGTAAAAGCTTATGAATTCGGTTTATGCATCTTTGGTTAGAGGAATGAAAGGCCAGAAGCTATTCAAAAGGGATTCGGTAGAATTTGGAGTATGTCAGCCTTCCTCAGGTCCAGGGCACAAATGTGTTGACTCACTGTGAGGCATGAAAACAATACCTGGGGTACCAGAGGACGGGACACTTGGGAAGTGTTCAGAGGCTGCTCCGTGGGCATGGCCGTCGGCCTACATAGCAAGAAAGGGACTTTATCAAGTAACTTTGCAGGCAGTGGATATAGGTTGTGACAACAATAACAGCGATTAAAAAGCATAGCTAACGCTTACTGAGTTCTGCTGTGTCTTAGGTATCGTCCTAGATGTCTTACAAAAACTATTTCATTGTACCTGCAAGATAAATGCATGGTCCCGAGTTTCACAGATGAGGAAATAAAAGCATAAGAAGGTTAAGTAACTAGTGAGGCCACACAGCTGGCATGTCTTGGGGCCAGAATTAGGCACAGTCAGTCTGCTTCTAGAACCCCTGCTCCCAGGGAAGGGGGTTAGAGTGGGAGGGGGTTAGGTGCACGTGGCACTGAAGCTGACAGGCTGTCGTGTGCTGTGTGAGAACGTGTGCGGGCCCCTTTGTAAATTCTCAGGAATAAGTAGGGGGTTCTCTTAAGAAAGAGGAGACCCCTCACTATAGTTACTGAGTCCAGGCTCATACTGCTTGCCGCACAACAGGCCAATAAATTGAGAGACGATGTATTGGGACAAGGAATAGCAACTTTACTTGAAAAGCTAGCAGACCAAGAAGGTGGTGAACTACTGTCCCAAAGAACCACCTTACCTGAGTTAGAATTCAGGCTTCTTTTATACTAAAGGGGGAGGAGGGGTGTGGCTGGTTTTTGCAAACCTCTTGGTGCCGGAATCCTTTGTTCTTGCAGCTGTCCAGTAGGTCTGGTCAGAATGTTCCTATAAAACTCCACCAAGACAATTGCCATTTCCTGTTCTGCAACTTTTTATTATACCTTTAAGGTCAAGCCTGGGAGGTAGAACCTTGAGAATGGGCTATCATGTATATTTCAGGCTCTAGGCAACATTCTTTTACAAAAGGTGCAGAGCCAGCATGCCTAAGCACAGGCAACAGAGCACAAAGGTTAGAGCTAAAAGAACATATGGAGTCAGGTTTGTTCTTCTCTGTTACACTATCACGCAGATGTGGGCTGTCCAGCACAGCTGCCTGGGTACCAGAAGAACCCGGCAAGTGTCAATTCCTGCAGAAAATCTTAACCACAGAACCGTGTCTTTCAAGGGTTGCACTTTATGAAACCATGTTACAATTTTAAAGAGGTTGTTTGTAGTGGAAGTTTCAATCTGGGCAATTATGAATGTTCCAGAAAACAGACATGCAAGTGTGATCATCTCAGGTCAACTAGCAGCAGGAAGGAGCACAGGCTGAAGCAGTTCCTGGAAAGGATGTTCAAGCACAGCTGACGGAGGAATGCAGCCACCTGAGCACGTCTGAACTGAAGCCAGGGTAGGAGTCACCAAAAGCTCCTCTCCTGACAGGGATCTCTTTAACCACAGAAGTCACCAGCTCCCAGAGAAATCTGAAGGTTTGGGTGGCTACAGGCAAAGAAGTCTGCCTGTGACCTGGGAGTTTTTCCAGCTTCAAGTCCTGACTTCAGGCTCAGGAGGAAGGAAGCGATTCAGCTCTGCCAAGACCCAGGAACAGAGCTCTGCTTCTATACCCCTGTGCCTGTCGTCCTGTTCCTGCTCGGCTGGAAAGCTCCCCTTTGGAAGCACAATCAAGCACCTCCTCCGAAAGGCCTTCCCAACACTCTCCTTGGTGCCCACTATCTCCCAGCCCATGGCTTTCTGAAGGGCCTGTCACAATGGAGCATATTCATTTGTTTTCAACTCTATCTCTCCACACTAAGGTGGAAAGTTCTTTAGAGGCTGCAATCCTGTATTGTTCACCTCTAGCTCAGCACAGGACACAATATATTTTTAGAATGAAGGAATGGCAATGAGGAGTTGGTACAAACTGCAACAAAGAAAGCCAAACTTGCTAGAAATCCTAAACTCTTTTCTGATTTTTCTGTATCTTCCCCTGGGCCAGTATTGCTCCTCCCTCACTAGGAAAACTGGTAATACTATGTGACAGAGGGACACTGTCCTTAGAACGTCTCAGCAAGCCCCAGGCCTCAAAGGCACCCAACTGACAGCTCCCATGATGGATGAGATTGCTTGAAAAAGAGAGGCCAGCCAGAGCTGGCAATGCTGGGGCTGATGCAAAGAGAGCAGGGCAAATGGGAAATTTAGGGATGTCCAAACAGACTTAAAATTTGAGATATAAAGATAAGACTCTCCTAAAAATAAAAGTCGGTCCCACAGCTTTGTCACCACCGTTACCGTGTTTTGATGTGTAGACATACCTTCAAGAACAACTTTCTCCATCTCCTTCTTCTAAACAGGGTGAAGGGAGGGCAAGAGAAGAATTGTTTCAGAACATATTTAACCGGGCACCTTTTGATTTATTCTCTCTGCCTTACCAGTGTCTCCTTTCATAGCACTAAGAGCCGTGTCTTCCGAATCATTCAATTTCTAGGTCCATTATTACATGGACTCCTGTGCAGCTTCCAGCTTTTAAGAATAATTAATAAAATGTAAAATACAATAAAAAAACTGATGTTTATTATATCTAAGTTTTTTTTAAAAAAGAGAGTATAGGCCTTCACATGGCTTAATTTTACCCAAAAAAATGTTTTGTGTGGGAGTGGGGTTAATTTACCATATTGATTCCTCTGAGACATTCCTTGAGCTATAAATTGACATTAATTATTCATAGCCCAGAGAGGTCCTATATTAGGAGAAAATATTTCCATTAAGACTTAATTCACTAGCTCAACACTTTAAAAAGTTGATGCCTGGGTTACTCAGAGGTAGAAACATAGTCTAACCATGGCAGCCTGGGGATGAGTCTGAACTGCCTGCCATAATGCAGACTGCAACTGACTAGGGAGAGAGAAACAAACCAACAAAAATCTCCCTCTTGCCTACACTATTTACAGAGAGAATCATTATCCTTATCACCATCCAGATAAAAAGACTCTTGGCTGAGCCCCCAAGATCATCTTCCTCAATAAGAAAGGACTTTGTTCCTTCTCCTCAGACATCTTTTGTGCCCACCCTTCTTGTTTTTATTACTTCCCTACTAGGACAAATGCTCACAAAAATATTCCCCAATCTGGCTCCTCCATGGGGAATTGACCACAGGTCACAGACCATGGAATGACATACTACATTATCATCCAATCAAACAAAAAAATAATAAACAGGAGGAACTAGCTACGAGGTCTTGAAAGCATAGACCTCATAGCCAGTTCTGCCTTTGAAGTTTCACTTTTTTATTCAATACTGATGTGGTGTTGTTCTTAGCCTGTGACCTGTGTGCCGTCCCCCGCAGATGGTAGAGATCTGAGGACCATTGTTGTGGAGTATGTTCATTAGATATGAAAAAAGAGACTGTGAATGAATGAAACAAAATGTCAACTCCCTTCAGATTCTTTAAGAATAAAAGCAAACAAGCCAGATACTGAATACTGCTAGGTTTTATGTGTGTCAGGGAGCTAAACTAATATCGTCTATTAAATCCATTCTATCAAAGGGGGAAGAAAAACAGGAAACGATCTCCAAATTAAGGTGTTTTTTTAAAAATAATGTTTGCCAAATCTAGGTGATTTTGTTGCATCCTTTTTCAATAAAATACCATTTGTACCATGTGTAGAGTATATACCAAAGCCTCCTCATGTGACTTTGAAAGGGATGAAATTCTTCAACAGATGGAGGAAGAATGGATGCCATAGACAGAGATAATCCATATGCTAGAGAATGTTGTGAAATAGCTCACTTCATGGAATGGAAAGGTCAGTTGTTAGGATGAAAATTCAAATTCAGCATGCCCGTCTCCGAGTGCGTGCCTTCCTTCATTTATTCTGTCAAATATTTATAGAGTGCCTGTTACCTGCCGACACTGAAATTGGCCCTGCAGATACAGCAGGGAGGAAGAACAGTTCCCTACCCTCAAGAAGATGACAGTCCAGTCTGGGTACAACTGCCTACAACACCCTTATCACTCACTATCAACTGTGTCACAGGTCGACAAGAAGTCATGTTTATCAAGGATGCATAAGAAAGCCTGACCCTTAATTTTAAGACTTACTACTATTCTTTCATCAGTTCCTTTCTTAATCCTCCTCTGGACTGGAAGGTCACATCTGCCTCTGTCTGGTGTCCACTGCCCACCTCCCACTCCCATCTGTTCATTTTCCCATGGTGCACCTTGCTTCTCCCCGTCTCCACCGAGAGGAAGAGGTCTGGCTTTTTTGTTCATGCATTTTGGTGAAAAAGAATTGGGAGAATGTGTAGAAAGTGACCAGGGGCAGAGGGTGGTCAGGGAAAAGGTGAAGGCGACTTGAACAAAGATAAGTGCCTCACCGCAGAGTTAAAGGATGACCTGGGGGACATGTTCGAGAGTGAGGTCATGAGAGACAGATGCTCTGGGACACAGGCAGGATGGGACACGTGTGGATGAGAAAATGGAAGGGAGGTTTTAAAAAACCACTCTGGGTTATGACTTAGATTCCTCATAATGTTATTCAAGAGATGCAGATAATATCTGCAGTCACCTAAAGCTTTTTTTCTTTTTGCCATGCCACGTGAGGGCCAAAGATTTTCAAGTTAACGGTTCTCATTCTCATTTTCCAATTGAAATACCTGAGGCACAGGGAAATGGAGGGATTCAAGGGATTGCATAGCTATTCAGGCAGCAGTTTCAGACTGCAACCTGGATCTCTAAACTCAAGGCTTTGGACCTTTTCTACTCAGAGCAGACTCTGAAGCCAAACTGCTCTCATGGGAATCACAGCCTTGCTACTTACTAACTGTGCCTGGATTTCCCTAATGATAGTGTAACAGAGAAGAACAAACCTGACTCCATACTATTCCTTTATCTCTAACCTTTGTGCTCTGCTGCCTGTACTGTCACTGCTGGCTCTGCACCTTTTGTAAAAGAATGTTGCCTAGAGCCTGAAATATACAGGATAGCCCATTCTCAAGGCTCTGACCTTTAAAGGTATAACACTTTTCCATTCACGTAGAGATAAAAAGTTGCAGAACAGAGAATAACATTTGTTTTATTAGAGGTTTATAGGAACATCAGGACCTGACCTAGTAGAAGGCTGCAAGAACAAAGAATTCAGGCAACAAGAAGTCTGTAACAACCGAGCATACCCCCTCTCCTTTTAGTATAAAAGAAGCCTGAATTCTAACTTGGGTAAGAGGGTTTTGGGGGACACTAGTCCGTCATCTTCTCTGTCTGCTGGCTTCTGAATAAAGCTGCTATTCCTTGTCCCAACAACTCATCTCTGGATTTATGGGCTTGTCCTGCAGTGAGCAGTACAAGCTTGGACCTGGTAACAATAGTTCCCACCTCAGAGGGTGGTTGTGAAGATAAATTGATTAATATATGAGAAAATTTTGCAATAGTCATAGTAAGCACTGGAGAAATGTAGATAATAACAGCAGTACTAGCATTAATAACCATAATAGTAATAGTAATGGGAGTAGAAATAGCGATGGTAGCAATATTAGTAGAAGTCATTTGCCACAGGTCTTGTATTTTGCTGAAAAAAGTTTACAAACTGGCTTCTGGTTCCTTATACATGGGAATATTACACGCCACTTAGGCTTACTAGAGATACATTATGATTTTTCAAAATAGTTCATTTCCCTTCCAAAATTACAGGTACAGGTAAACTCCTTAGCCACTGTATCAGAATACAGCCTCCAATGAACAAAGAAAACGGTCTTTTTAAAATTCCACGTTGAAAACGGACCATACTCTCACAACAGTAAATAAGACGAAGAGAAAGCTGTTACGCATCCATTTCCTCCCATATGTGTCCCGCAGCTTTAAAGGTTTAAATGATCTCCTTCTTGCCATGGGTGCCACTCACAGGCCCTTGGGGAGTAGGGGGCAGTCTACTCAGTGCTGGCCCATTACATATACACCACCTCTTGTAATCCTCACAATTTCATAGCCTAGGTGTTGCTTATCTCCACTGTAAAGTTGAGGAAATTGGGGCTCAGAAAAGCTTAGTGCCTCCTCTAAGGTCAAAAGCCATATCTGGGTTCTTCTAAGGTCACAAAACTCAAAAGTGGCAGGGGGTTCAAACCCTGACTCTCCCGTCAGGCCTCTCTGCAATACACTGCAGTTTCCAGGGCCGCAAGTGTCACCCGTATACATCCCAAGGAGCTGAAGGATCTCTGCTTTAACCTATTTCTATTCTTGTTCCAAGACACCTGATGTTTGTCAAAGCCGTTTTTCAGTTACACCTCAAAGGAGACGCAATAGTCAATCTCCCTGAACCGGTTCCAGCCTAACTGCAAAGGCAGCGCCTGTGTAGAGGAAACCGGGAAGTGTCTGAAGGTTGCCTCTGCCTCATTCCCATGCTAACATCTCCACCCAAAGGGGGACCGTTTACCTTGCTAGGCACGATGAGCGCTGTGTGCTAGGGAGCCTGAGGAGCTGCGCATGTCCCAGCTGTTCTTGGAAATCTTCACCCTTTGCCCCAGTTTCTGATCATGCACCTGCCTCTTACCCCTCAAAAGTCCCCCACTTTTCTCCCTTGGGAGAGAAGGGGTCTTTAGAGCACAAGCTCTCCCTTTTCCATTCCTTGATCAATGAATAAAGTTTCTGCTCTGCTTTGCCAAACCTGGTCTCATTCAACTGGCATGAGTGGCACTGGGCAAGGGAAGGACCCAGTTGGGGTCCACCCGATCCACGAGGGTCAGTAACACGATCATGAGGCGGGGCTGGACTTCTACTAAAGTACAAAGATACTAGTAGCTTTTAAGCCCTACCTATGGAGCTACCCCCAAGTGCTGGTCTCTTTGCTAGCCTTCATCAAGTTGATTTTCACTCCCAACTTCAGCCCTAAAACATCCCTCCCAGGTTAACATTTTCCTGCAGCCAACCTATTCTTCTACAGCTCTTGCAAGTTATTTGATGAACTAATTTGAGTTTTACACCCTCCTCACTCTCCCATCTGGGTAGCATATGTTCATCCGGCTACTGAACATTTATTGAGCAATATCATGTGAAAAGATCCTTGCTAGGTATCGACAGTATAGAGGAAGAATGGATGAAGCAAGTTCTCTATCCTACAGGAACGTATCATCTGGTAAGGAAGCAAAGAGGAGCAGAAATGATCACAGCAGAAAGAACAAAGTGCCGTATACCTCGGGAGCATGACATGTATAAAAGCATGTCCACAGTGACTTTTCTGGAGAGAAAGCTTCCCTAACATTTTAGGGCTCAGATTCAGGGCCACCACAGATCATGTCGAAAGCAGGTCAATAAAACGTCAGTAAAAATCTGCAATTATGGGAAAAAGGTAGGACACATACAGAAAATCTACTGAATATGTGCAATGTGCAAGGCACAGTGCTATGGGAGCTGTGCTCTTCCCAGAGATAGAGCTTTTACAGGGAATAAAAAGGAAAAAAAAAAAAAAGGTTTTGATATTGATCTAGCAACACTGCCATCCAGGAACAGCAGTTTATTTTTGTTCCAAAAATCTATAATGCAATCAATCCCTGATTAAGAATTGTTTATTATTCTTTAGAGATGATCTAGGGTTTCTCCGTCCAAACAAACCAACTAATTTCCACTCATTTAATTTTAAAAAGAGAATGTCGACTCAACGTGTTTAAAGAACAAAGGATGCACAGAGATTAAGCGGAGATGGTGTCTGAACGGGTGTTAGGCTCTTTTGTTATGAAACCATATCGCTCCAGTGCCTCAATCCCATCTTTCTCTTTCAACCCCGCAGGCTTGAAAAAGTCTGCCCAAATGTGGATCTGGTTTCATGATCATGAAGTATTTTTTTGAGGGCAATTAGGGGAAACTGATGAAGGACATTAGACACAATGATGCCTGTGTAATCACTGATTTATAGATTTCCTCCTCTACCTGCTAATTCATTCCTGCTGATAGTCAGGGTTTTCGAGTTCTTCACTGTTTTTCAGATCCCAATTACTCAATGTAAACAAATGAAGAGGAATTATGGGTATTCAATGTGATTCATTTGAACAGAAGGTAGGCAACATTAGTATCGATGTAGTCCAGGACTTGCAAGCAAAGCACAACTAAATTTAGCAGCCAGTGATATTGATTTGATTAAAAATGGTTTAAGACTTGTAAATGTCACTGGAACTTAGCAAAATGAATATTATTAAATCCTTCTGGTGATGGGGAAAACTAACAAAGGGATTTGCAGTGGTTTCTGTAATTAATTGCTCTGTCATGATTTATATTAACTTACAGTACAACTCCATTAGCTCAGACCTGTCATCTCTGCTCAAGGAACCACGGAGTAATCACTAGCACATTAAAGAATAAATTAGTTTCTGGCTTGGAGCCTAGTTGTAGAATGTTTCATTTGTGTCTGCTGCAGACATATGTACCTAATAAAGTTGGGATGAATGAGTTAAAGTACATATATATCAACGGTCAGCGGGTTATATTTTAGAGACAATATGCTCCGGATTGTTCATTAGGGCTAACGAAGCATGGTCTTTCAGCCGCACCACCTTGTGTCGAGCAAATGCCTTCAGGTAAGCTGAGATGCAAAAGATTCCTTGAAAATAGGTGCGTCTCCAGAGAGATACCCTCTTAGCAGTCTGTGGCCTGTGGTTGTAATAACAGCTTCATGTGGTTTTTGTTAACACTTCATTACCCTAAAGTTGGATAAATGATCCTCCAGCTTCTGCCCTACATGCAAACACAGAGCCAAAGCCTTAGCTACTACTACTTACCATAGATTATGGGGATTTGTAAGGTTCTATCAAATCATCTTTGACTTTGATAGTTGGATGATACCTTAAGCAGTGCTTGATAGAACACTGTTTTACATTTCAAAGAAAGCTCCAATTGCCTTGAGGGTTTGTAAGCTAAAACTTGAACCACTTCCTTTTCATTTCAGGCTCAGGAAAGCTAAATTGGCATTCTCCTGGCCGGAAGGATAACTGACACAGTAGAACCTGTGGGGCAATGTCCTATGGTGGCTGTGCACAGGAAAGCTTGTGGCCCCAAGAGTTCACCAAAATCTGCAAGGCTCCAAGGGCAAAGTCATTTCAGCTCAAAATCTTTGGGCACTACCCAGACGTTCATAATTCGTCCTGGATCATTTCTGCAATTTGAATCATCAGATGTCAGTGACTCCTTCACAGATGCTATGCCTGCAGTGCAAGGAGCTTGCTACACAGGGGCTTCTCCTGCCTGGCTGAATAGAGTGACAAATGTCCAAGATGCAGAAGGATTGCAGCCTCAGCCAGCTGGAAAATGCATACATTATTGAGGATAAAATATGAAGAGTGTGAGTCGATTTGTGAAATATGGGAAAGCTTATTTTTGCTCTTTTAATGTGCTAAATGATTAGATTTCATATCTGCAGTGACTGGGACTGATAGCTTTTCACTTAATTGGAGGAAAACCTGGAAGCACCCCTCCCCCAACAAAAAATTATTCTGTGTTCTACATATTATTGTATATCCCCGACTTTGTTGTAAATAATGAACGAAGCAACAGAAATATTTTCTCCTGAAATAAGACAATTTTTTTTTAAAGTGGTGTCACTTTGCTGTACACCTGAAACTAACACAACATTGTTTACCAACTGTACTCCAATACAAAATAAAAATTAAATAAATACATAAATAAGTAAAAAATTTTAAAGTAGTGTCAGGGGAGAAAGAAAAGTAAAGACTTGACGTTAGAAGTGGGAGGGAGAATGATGGGAGGACAGTAACTTAAGTAACGGTTCAAGGGGGTATATAAGTTTTCTGTAAGATAGGAATTATTTCTAAATATTTCTAAATATTGGTTTCAGCTCACTTACAGATAAAGAAACACTCATGAAGCTGTGACGTTTTCCAGTTATTCATGTGATGCCCTTACTAAAATTACCCCCTGTACTCAAGACAGGATTTTTAAATAAAGTCTGGGAAATAACTTCTCAGCAAAGCAGCCTCGTGTTTATTTTTATGGATTTTTATGATGATTTACCTTTAATTCTAATATATCAACAATTAGATACAAAAATATAGCTCCAACTAGACTTTAAGAATAGAACAGCCAGTATTTAACATTTGTTCAGTACCTAGTGAAACATTTCATCAAAGTAAGAATAAAGTGCAAACGTGGGGGGAGGCAAAAAAGGAAACAAATCAGTCAGTTGATTAGTCAAATGGATTCATTTGGCTGATTATTTTTTATGAAATCATCCCCTTATTTTCAAGTCTTTCTTATTTTTGCTCTTACAGCCAAGCGAATGCGTTCAGAGAGAATTCACAGGCTCCACTCGTGTGTGGATGGAATTAAGAGGCGCTACATATAACACAAAGAGAATCCTTTCCTTAGGCGGTGCTTTGTGATTCCTGCCCTTTTGTTTATGCTTCCCCAAAGGATTTGGAAATATCAAATACAGGTTCCAAATCGGTTAGAACAGTAGATTCCCTATGGACAAAAAAGAAGCACATGCAGATCAAACATTCAGATTTTCTAATCTCTCCTGGATGGGTAACACAGAAGCAACTATATTATCCAAAGAGTTAACAAAAACGTGGGCGATGCAGAAAGCACTGACAATCCCCTTTTTCATATTCTTTTGTTTGAGTCAACTAATCATCTAGATTGAGAAATTAAAATATCATTTTTTTCTTCTTTCTCACATCTGCTGGACAGTTTTTGTGTGCTGGACAACTTCAAACAAATTATATAGCTTTCTCCCTTTTTCTCCCCTCCACTTTGAGCTCTGGCAGAAGTTTCACATGCAGGGTTGAGCCCCAAGTCCTTCAGTAAAGCAAATGTTTCATTTTCAGCAGAGTCCACATATTCCATTCAGACTCGCTTCTTTCACTTCTAGATGTAAAGAGCAGCTGTGTCTGCCGAGTTGCTAAAGAAGATCCTATGTACAAAGTTAACAAAACACAGCTCGGACAATGGATTTGATCTCTACAGCAGGGAAGCCGTACTTTTCAAATTCAGCTCTTTCTGGCTCCAACAAATTACAGGTCCCTGAAAAGATCTGGTGACCCTTTTTAAGTGTGTTTGTTGAACAAGCTCAGAGGTGACCATATGATTTAGTATAGCATGTTAACATTTTGCCAAGCACCAGGGTCCAGGAGAGACCATCTATGGACTCCAGGCTCCCTCCGTTGGTGGCCCTTAGGGGATCCATTAACTCTGCACAAACTCTGCTTTCCACTGACTTAGGGAACCGTTTACCCCTCCACGCCCAGGGCTGATGCTTATGTTGATATAAGGGTGCCTTCTCCCCTGCCCCACAAGATACTCTTTTACCTCGACAAAATGGTGTTCTCTAAATATCTGTTCATCGTCTATTTGATGGACAAGGGAAAACATACATTTATTAGCAAACTTAAATAGCCATGTATTTATATACTTGGGAGACATATTCAAGCACTTAGAAGATAAATAATAATAGGTAATTCCTATGGAACCTAGTTCAGGTTTTTCCACTGACTTCAGATGATGGGTGCTTGGGGGCTCAGGGTTAGTGGTGAGGTCTATGCAATCTGTGTATGTCTCTTGCAAAAGATATGCAACAAAGTTAGGTCAAAGTTAGAAAAAGGTACTTATTAACTCTCACTTGAGTGTGTAGCGGAAACAGTACTGTTACCAAATGCAAGTTCCTGTGCCTGACACATGGTGAAGCCAAACAAACCTAAACATTGGAATTTGGAGTAGAGAAAGGTTCACTCAAGAGCTACGCATGGAGACGGGTGGCTCATGCCCCCCAAACCCCAAACTTCCCAAAGGGCTTTAGCAAAGCATCTTTAAAGGCAAGGTGAGCGAGAGCTGTGGTTAGGTTTTGCAGACTTTTTGGTATAGGAATCCTTTGTTCTTGCAGCTGTCCACATAGGTCAGGTCACAATGTTCCTGTAAACTTCCAATAAAACAAATGTTATTCTCTGTTCTGCAACTTTTAATCTCTATATGAATGGACTTTTAAAGGTCAGAGCCCTGAGGATAGGCTATCCTGTATATTTCAGGCTCTAGGCAACATTCTTTTACAAAAGGTGTAGAGCCAGCATGCCTAAGCACAGGCAATAGAGCACAAAGTTTAAAGTTAAAAAAAAAAAAGGACCTAATGTGGAGTCAGAATTGTTCTTCCCTATTATGGTGCTAATATATATATATTTTTCCAATTAGGTTATGTACCTGGGAACTCAAGTAGAGGGTTATGTACTGTGGGAACCCAAGTAGAAGGATGTTCTGTGTCTGATTTAGTGCACTGATTTTACTGACTCTTAAATATTGGCACCCTGGCCAGCTGATTGGGTAACCCAATCCTTAAACTGGCTCTGCCTTTCTGTGTTCAATTTTAACAAAAGTTGTTCGTCTTCTTGTGAGTTGGACCTTTCCCTACTAGCAAAGGAGGCACATTCCTCCCTCTTGAAGAAATAATTCCTACTGCTTATTTATTTCCATATCTCACTACTAATTGATATACGTTTTAAAATCTTTTTGTGAACCCACAAAAGATTGAATTCTGCCTTCTCTATTCTCCCTCTGTAGTCAGCTCAGGCTATGGAA
Organism: Neophocaena asiaeorientalis asiaeorientalis; assembly: GCF_003031525.2. Classification (NCBI taxonomy): domain Eukaryota; kingdom Metazoa; phylum Chordata; class Mammalia; order Artiodactyla; family Phocoenidae; genus Neophocaena; species Neophocaena asiaeorientalis. Next base: position 17,600,836 of record NW_020176571.1, on the reverse strand, counting down.
CTTTACCTAAGAACCCCCTGGGCATGAAATAAAGAATTCATTAAAGTGATAATTCAATGAAGACTAAATCTGAATATTGTGACAAGCAAAAGTCCCACTTCTACCTTCAACATCTCCATATTTGCTCACATTCCTACATTTTCTACAAATTCACGTTTGCGTGCATAAGTGCTGGCTAAGATGAGTGCCCTAAAAGAGGTACCTAGTTGGCATCAAAATTGCCTCAGGTGGTACAATGTCAGGGAAAACGTTTGCTGTCTTTTAGGGTTAAAAAAAAAAAAAAAAACCTACTCACGAAGCTTCTTTATGCCCTGCACAATGGAAAATTAATGCCCTCTGTCTGGAGTTAATAGTAATTTGATGGCATTTAAACTCAGAAAATGTCAAACCAAACAGAATCTGTTTCAAAATACAGATTCATGAAGACGGCTAATAAATTTACTTATATAATGACAGAATAAAAGTCAGAAGAGACTTTAAAGTGTCTAACTAATTAGTAATACAGAGAGCTTGACATCAATCAAAAAGTGAAAAAGCAGAATGTTCTTATTTAATAAGTCTATTAGGGCTCTCTCTCTCACTGTCTCTTTGCTCCATGAAGAACTGATATAGAGAAAATATAAAAGATCTGCTATTTGGATTCATTTAAACAAGGCGTTTTAAAAAGTCATGAGCTTACGCAAGACGGAAGAGATATGGGGATGCGTGTATGTGTATAACTGATTCACTTTGCTATAAAGCAGAACCTAACACACCATTGTAAAGCAATTATACTCCAATAAAAATGTTTAAAAAAAAAAGTCATGAGCTTGAAATCTGCATAGGTCAATCAACTTCATCAGCTACAATATCTTAGAAGCAGCCCTGGCCCAGCTGACTCAAAATGTGGACTGTTCATCAGATGAGAATGCCAGTAGAAGAGTGTGGGTGAATCAACACAATGTTTATCCCCACATTTTACTTTAAATAGTTGTATGTTTTTCAGTTTTCTATGGGCTCATTACTATGAAGGAGAAAAATACCTTTAAAGCACACATAATCTAACAATGATGAGACCTTTGTTAAATACAAAGGAAACAAACATATACAAGGATTTGGTATAACTTGGTATGGACCTTAGAGCATATCCCACCTAAAACTGTAGCTACATGACTCTGGTCAAGGCAAAGTTTCCCAAAGCTAAAAGAGAAAACATAACATCTCCTAGACACACTCAATAACATGTCATTATAGATGTAGATTTAAGTCTTCTTGTTTAAAATACCATATGCTAACACATATATATGGAATATAAAAAAAAAATGGTTCTGAAGAACCTAGGGCCAGGACAGGAATAAAGATGCAAATGTAGAGAATGGACTTGAGGACACGGGGAGGGGGAAGGGTAAGCTGGGACAAAGTGAGAGAGTGACATGGACATATATACACTACCAAATGTAAAATAGATAGCTAGTGGGAAGCAGCCGCATAGCACCGGGAGATCAGCTCGGTGCTTTGTGACCACCTAGAGGGGTGGGATACGGAGGTGGGAGGGAGACGCGGGAGGGAGGAGATATGGGGATATGTGTATATGTATGGCTGATTCACTTTGTTTTAAAGAAGAAGCTAATACACCATTGTGAAGCAATTATACTCCAATAAAGATGTTAAAAAAATCTTTCTGTTTAAGAAGGGAACACTAATTGTAGATTCTCTCAATACAAAGCATCATGCCTGTCTTCCTTATTCCTCCATTTAGGTAGTTCTCCATATAAACAGGCACTGTTGTGATTCTTGCCTGTGATTTCATTTTGTCCACTAGTGCTTGGGAGATTAATTTTGTCACATACAACTTCAAAGACTTAAAACATCAATTACAGGTTATCACAGCAGGTACATAACCCCCTGATAATGACGCATCACCTTGAGTGAGTCATTTACTGCTTGGGATAAGAGCCTACCTGGGTCATTTTTGAACTCTTGATCAAAAAAACAAACAACAAACAAACAAAAACCCTCCCTTATAATTTTCCTAAAATGATTAAAGTCTTCACAATTACAACGACTAATTTACTCAACAAAAGTTTTCTTAGGCAGCTAATATGTTCTAGAGACTAGAGATTCAGTAATAAATGCCATGGTCCTTCCCTGTCTTCAAGGACTATACAATCTACTGATGGACATAGACACAAAAACTGCTCTTCGTTATACAAGGCAGCATAAACATGGTTTAAGACAGAAGATGCCAAATGCTGAATTATAAAAGGAAGTTCAAGAAAGGTTTCACAGAAGAGGCGAATTGTGAGCTGGGCCTTCGATAATGAGTAGAACTTTAAAAGGCCTAGAAAGGAACTTCCACGGTGAGCACAGTGACTTCCACAAAGACTTAGAACATCAGTGACAGCAAGTCATGTGGAAGGATGAGAACATAGCCCGAATAAACAGGTGCCACAGCAGATGAGGCAGGTCATTAGAGTAATAAGGGAAGGTGCTGGTTGTCATGCTAAGGAGTTAGGAATTTTCTAAAGGGTGGAGGTAATGCAAGATTTTGTAGAAGAGTCACATAAATCAATATTTTCTAAAGAAAACTCTTCAGCGTAGAGTTGGATTGGAGAAGCAAGAGCTTGGAAGGCTAGAGAATCTTAAGAGTGAAGGGCTAGAAAAAGAGATTAGCAGTGAGGTTAAACAGTAGGGTATGCACTGGTGGAATTAACAAATCTTAGCAATCAGTTGGTGGTGGACAGGAGAAAGCGAAGATTGGAGTGACACAGAGATTGCAGCCTGGATGTGCTATTACCCAGGGAAACTGAAAAGAAAGAGCAGGTTTGGGCAAAGGGAAAACACCTAGATTGGTTTTGGACATTGAGAAAGAGAAGACAGAAGAAAAAGAAAGAGGAAGAAGATTAAAGAGAAAAGGAGAGGATAACAGAAAGAGAAGAAAGATAGCAAAAAGAAGAGAACTTAGGCAGAAAAGGAGACTTTTCCTCTAAAACAGAGTCAGTTTTAGTCAAAGTTAAAAGTGGTAGATTCAAGAAGCCTAATTTTTTGGATGTCATATGGAGAGGCAAACCAGTTGATTGTCAATTGTATGGTGATTTATCACCACCTTTCCTGCAACCGTATTCCTCCATCACTAAGCTACCTGAATTTCAGATTACTCATTCAAAAGATAATGTAATGGGTCAACTACAAACACATTCATTCATTTATTTATTCAAAAAATATTTACTGAGTGGCTACTACATGCCAGACACTGTGGTAAGTGCTGGACACACAATAGTGAATATAACAAAAATCCCTGCCCTCACGGATTCTAACATTCTATCAAGTGAGACTTTGCGTCCTTTGAAGAAAAAGCGAGTCAAAGGGCAATGTAGTTGTAAAATTAAGAATCTATTCCTCGTTTTCACTTGAAAGGAAGTTAGACACTCTCATTAATATATTTACAATGCAAGTTCAAGGGCATGAGATTTACGGCTGCCGAAACTTCAACTTGGTTAAGGAATGTTGTCCTTTGTCAGTCCTGGCTCTGTCCCCTCTCCTGTGTGATCTCTCTACTCATCCATGAAACTGAGATAGTTTAAATTAAAATCAGCCGTTCGTAACGGGTTACTCATTAGGATAACTTGAGAGAGTTTGAAACACAAGCATGGGTCCCCACTCCGGGCAAACTGAAGCAGCGTCTCTGAGGGTAGTGTGTTTTATTTTTAAAGCGCCTCCAGTGATTCTAAAGGGCATCACCAGGATTGAGAACCACCAATTGTACTATAAATTCTTAGTTTCACAGAGGAGGAAACTGAGACCCATACCCTTGCCTACTGTATCATATAATCTCATAGTTCTACATGACCAGTCTTTGGGCTCTTAGGTTCGGATACACTCATTTCTTGAAGGTACACTTCATTTCACATTAGTAAACTCTTCTTTCCAACAAGGTAAACTGCAATACCAACTGAAGTGGAGAACTGGCACCTCTCCAGGAACTTGCTCTGACGGTATAACCAATCTGGATCAATCAGTATAAAAGTACAGCACCTACCTACCAACAATATTTTCTTTTGCTAACCCCTTAAAAAGGAAAAAATACCGATTTTTCAGTCCTTAAACATCTAAGGAATGTATTTACATAAATATTTGTTCTGCGGGAGGACAACCTCAAAGATGTATTATTGATGACCCAGTACCAGTATATTTCTTTCTTTCTTTTTTTTTTTTTTTTT
>NW_020176571.1:17581595-17596548 GCF_003031525.2 Neophocaena asiaeorientalis asiaeorientalis | reverse complement strand
TTTTTTTTTTTTTCTTTTTTTTTTTTTTTTTTTTTGTGGTACGCGGGCCTCTCACTGCTGTGGCCTCTCCCACTGCGGAGCACAGGGTGCGGACGCGCAGGCTCAGCGGCCATGGCTCACGGGCCCAGCCGCTCCGCGGCATGTGGGATCTTCCCGGACCAGGGCACGAACCCGTGTCCCCTGCATTGGCAGGCGGACTCTCAACCACTGCGCCACCAGGGAAGCCCCAGTATATTTCGTAATTGTCTATATATGCAGTAGGCTCTTGCATTCCCTTAAAAATTGATATCCTTTCACTTCAGTTCATACAGGATGGACCTTTCCAGAAAGAACTGCTCTCTTCAGGCTTTTAACTGAAACACGATTCAGAAACTTAAGGTCGTATTACCTGACCTCTAAAAACTACTGTTAAGGAAAGTCTAATAGAGAATATGGTCGTGGCCTGTGAAAATATGGAATTCTGTGGAATCCAAAATAAAACTACGTTTTCCTGATCCTAACTCCGAATTGATGATGTTATTTTGCAATTCAATTCATCTAAAACATCTTCTTTTTTTCTTCTTTCAAATTGCCTTCACCATCATAAGACCCTAAGAACTCAGCATCTCAAATGGTTTGATTAAAATTGGTTGTTAAAGTTAAGATCAGAGATTTCTCTTCACGCGTTCACTCCCTGCTTTGGTGGCTTCTTGGCTTTACAGGAGGCTCATTAATAGGACAGCTCACCCAGTTTGTCATCTATTTCATTATGCAAAATATATACTTTTCAATTACTTTTCCTGTCTGAAAATCTCTTAACTCTAACCTGATATAATGATTTCTTTGGGTTTCTTCTCAACCTCTGAATGGCAGAGCTTTCCTAAAATCTCACCTGGGGGTAGAATACTTGGAAACCCTGATGGGAATTAATTTTCATGTAATGATCTTTATGTGCCCATTAAAATAGGAGTGAAATAGCTTGCAAAGCTGACCACTGGGCAAACCTAGTGTTTACCTCAAAGGAAGAAAAAAAACTGTTTAAAGCTTTCTGATCATTTTGTTTAATCTATTTAACATGGAACATAAGGAAGTTATCCCTAAAATAAGGCTTTGGCTTGCAACACTGATTTTATTTCAGTGAATAAAGTGGAAAAAGTTAGAATGGGATCCTCTCATCTTCACTGGTCTCGTCTAAAGTTAAATCTTTTACATCAGTAGTAATTGGTGTCTCACACACACACACACACACACACACACACACACACAAAGAAACTGTAACAGTTATTACAATACAGGTATTCGGTGGACAACTTTGCTCTTTAGTTTCCCATGTAAAGTTCTTCTCCTGTAGAAGAATCTGGATACCTCAAGAATTGCCTAAACATAGCTCTTTCTGGCTGTCTTCTAGGTAGACCTAGACCCATATACACACCCATGACTCAACTTACCAGGCCCCCATAATATATGAGGGCATTAATCTAGTTATCTTGGCCCACTCGACTCAAAAATATTTTACTTCCCAAAGCTCTGCTGCACAATATATTTTTTTAATGTACTGATACCCACCAAATTATCTAATTTGTAGGAGGAGGCAGGAAAAGCAAGTCTAAAGCCTTTCCTTTATGCTGTGATTCTTCATTCTGGAAACAAGCAGGGAGTGCTGGCCTAAATGATGCCTTTGTGAGAGCTGAGGAATGCTGAAGCTCCCTCAAGACACTTGACTATGACCTGCCTTTAAATTGCTGTTAATCAATACACAAATATATGTTATTACAAATGTAAATGGTGATCCCTCGGGTGTGAAATGCACAACTATACATAGCAGCCCTAGGAAGGAGTTCAAAGGAAATAGAAAACCCACTTCTGATTTTGCTTCTCTGAGGGTTCATCCTAATTCACTCAGGTACTAGAAAGGAATGACTTTTATTGTATGGCACTCTGTGAATGAGAAGTTGAAATGTGTGTGTGTGTGTGTGTGTGTGTGTGTGTGTGTGTGTGTGTGTGTGTGTATGTGTGTTTCCTCAGCAAGAAGAAATCCTACTTCTGAATCCCTTGGCTGGTACTCATGGCACAAAAGAACTAGAGTACATTTAAAGTGGCTCCTTTAAAGCCTGCAGAAACCCAGAAAAATCCATCCTTATACCCTATGTTGTCTAAAACTTGGTTGAGAGCAGAATTGTCCAAACCAAAGAGGGCTTGAAGAACAGAAAGTAGATATCCTGGGGATGGAAAATTGAGATTGGATGGTTCCAGAAGTAAGCCTCTGAGAAACTCAAGGTGGGCAGGTATGGTCAAAGGATTGCAGTGGGAAATCCAGACAGGCTGTGGATGTCCCAGAAGGTGCAGAAAGTATCATCTTAGGCTTCCGGTATTAGGCAGAACATAGACACAAGGTAAAGAGCTTTGACACTACACACACATAAATGCAAATCCTGTATCTACTTCTTACTCAGTGAGTGACTTAGAGAAAATTAATAAATTTTTCTGATCCCAGCTTTCCCTTTAAAAATGAAAACTAAAAATATTTATCTTTCAGGGCTACTTTAAGCAAGGAGCAAGTTTCCTCAGCCTTTCTGCTTCATTATAATAATGAAGTATAGCAGGTAATTAAACAGACCTAACCTATGTGTTTGTATATTTGATATTCATAATTCAGATAGAAGGCAATATTATTTAAAATAAATGCTTGACATTAAATCAGCTTCATAATAATTCTGATGCCTATTCTCTCTTCATATAAAAAAATTCACTTGACATTAGCTGTTTTTTAAGCACACGGAGTAAACAGAGGATTTGACAAAACATAAGTGTATTCATAATAGAAATCTTTCCCAGTAGTTTATTAATTATATTTAAAATTGAATCACATCCATTTAGTGCTTTTCCTGTCACAGCTGAGCAGTGTGCACTGACACATTTACTGACATAAAGTCACTGTGATCTTACATAAAGAAACAAGGATGTCAAAAATACCCTACAGTTGCAAATGATAAAATAGTCAATGTCTGGAAATGAGAATGCTATTACCAAAAGTGCCTCAGCAGTTACCAGAGGAGGCTGGCAGTGTGTAGGATGCAATGACTTCACTGTGATTGACTATGACACATAAATGCTGCAAGAACCAGCACCCACCCAGAGACTGACCCCTCATTTTCTCAGCAAATTATTGATGGCACTTCTGTTTGACCAGAAGGAAACTTTGCTTGATTCAGTTTGTCCGTATAATCCAGAAGATCCCAGCTGGGACAAGCTTGGAGGCAGAGGGGAAAAAATGTTTTATCAAACCCATTCCACATTTTCTCTAGGAAACTGGCACAGAGATGCTGCAGTCTGGTTTGCCAGATTTGTCTGAAATCAGTAAAATTTACTCAAATGACAGACAGACACCCTGTTACTCTGAGCTATGTTCCTAACTCTAGAGACGTTGAAATTGTTGTAATAAAATTAATAATTAATCAACAAATACTCATCAAAACCCCAGTACATTAGAGGTATTCTGCTAAGTTTCAGATGGGATTTAAAGAAAAATATTATCTTGTCCTTAGAAACTTAAAATATATATTGAGCAAACCATGATTTAAATGTATATCCAATGAAAGATAATCATCAGTCAGTTTAGGCTTAGCTATGTTACATCGACAAATGACCACAAAATCTTAGTGGATTACAAAAACAAAGGTTGATTTCTTGAACTTGTTACCTGTTCATTATCACCAGCTATGATGCCGCTCCACGTCTTTTTGTCCAAGCTTGACGGAATCTCCTTTCTTTGGGATGTTGCTGATCTTGTGACAGAGGAAAACTAAAATGAAGGAAACACAGAATGGATTTTAAAGCTTCTGCTTGTAAATGGCACGTGTCATTTCTGGAGTAACCGAATTGTTGTGCTTTGTCCAGTACTTGCCGTGTTTTAGCAAGTCCCACATCCCAGAGGTCCCCTGAATCCCAGGTAAACCAGGATGGTTTGCTTGCACTGTTCTGATTTTAAAACTGAGAGCCTTACATCCTGAGAACCTTCACGATCCTGATAAACTGGGACTACTAGTCACCTGGACTCGTTTCCACTTATATTTCATTGGTCAAAGCAACTCATCAGCCCATTCTGAGTTTAACAGGGTGTGGTCAATTATTCATCCCACAGAGAGGGCCACTGTAAGTCAGAGTGCCAACACTGCTGCTAATATCAATGGGATCGGAAAAAATAAGCCTTTGCCAGAAAGGGACAGCAAAACATATTGAAAAAATAATACAACTGACCATAACAGCAACAACAAAAAAGGTGTATTTAAAACTCAACACAATTTTTTGTTTGGAAACCATTTGCTAAATCCCTATCATATATCAGATTCTACACAGGTCTATGAATCTCAGAGACAAAATGACACTGCTTTTGTGGAGGTCACATTCTAGGGGGGAAAAGCAGACATATGAAGCATAATTTAAGTGTCATGGGATTGACGTTAAAATTAAGTAACCATGTATTCTTATTTTCCCAAGTTATGTCAGTTCAAATCCATGTGTGTTGATGTACTTTTGAGAGAGTCTTCTTTTACTCTCAAATGTGTCCCAATTTGGATGAAAAAGTATATGTATTTTCCTGGGGAGAATAGAGAAGAAAGTAAATTCCTGGGGATTTACTTCCCCAAGGCAGGTGATATTTAAGCTAGGTTTCAATTGATGAGTAGCTATGGGCCAGCTGGAGAAAGTAGTAGACAATCATATCAGAGAAAACGCTTGCACACACATGTGCGCACACACAGTAAGCATGAAACAACATAGGAAAACTACAGCGGTCAAAGATCACTAGAGCTCCAAATGATTCTCCATCTCCCTACAGATAAAGTCCATAATTTTCACAGCCCCAAAGATCTTCATGATCTGGGCCCGGCTACCTCTTTCTAACTTCATCTCCTACCACTGTCCCCTTGCTGGCTCTACACAAGGCACACTGGCCTGCTAAATATTCCTCAAACACACTTCCTCCTCAGTGCATTTGCCTGGTCTCTTCCCTCTGCTTGGAGCACTTTCCCTCACCTGCTTTGTATCTGCATGGCTTGTTTCCTCACTGCATTCGGGTCTCTGCTCAAATTTCTCGTTATTAGGGAAGGCTTCCTATACAAAACAGAATATCAATAGTTCTCTGTTCCTGCTTTAGTTTTATGCATAGCACTCAGCACGGTCTCACATGGTAATGTCTTGTTTATTGATCGCCACTTGCCCTTCCATGCCAGCTCTTTGAGGGCAAGGGCTTTGTTTATTCTGTTCACTGCTATTTCCTATATCCCTGGCACCTGGAAGAATTCCTGGCACATCACAGGTGTCCAATAAATACTTCCTGAGTGAATAAAGTATAGGAGTCATGAAGACAATGGAAGCTGGTGGCAAGAGATGAAGTTAGAGGGTTAAACGCGTTCCAAAAGATTGGTTTTTTGACCATGCCTCGCGGCTTGTGGGATCTTAGTTCCCTGACCAGGAACTGAACCCAGGCCCTCGGCAGTGAAATCTCTGAGCCCTAACCACCGGAACGCCAGGGAATTCCCACATTCCAAAAGACTGATGTGTGTTGGTGGGAGTGGGCAATCCGTCACAGGCATCCGTCATTACAGACCCACAGGACAACAGAACCATTATAATTTGATTCTTAATTTTCCTACAAAGATAAGTCTTAAAATAGAAATGAGTGAAAATGCTATATCTGTCCTAAATGTTTATTGTTCCATATTTATGAATACGACCAATAGAAAACAAAAATGATGAGATCTAATGAAACACTTCATGGCTGCCAGGAAGCAACTTGCATTCCTCTTCCTTTCCTGCATTCTACAACGTTTTACAAAAGGTCATAAAGAAAGTGCTTTCCAGACCGGCTAGAGTAAAAGGAGGATGAGTTAGTTATCTCTTGCTGTGTAATACCTCAACTCTGAGTGGCCTAAAACAACAGCCGTTCGTTGTTTCCCATCTACGGGCTCTCATCTACGGGTTAACTATGTGCTTCTGATAAGCATCAAGCCAGGCCTGGATGATTTTCCTGGGTTTGCTTGTGAGTCTGAGTTGACAGGTCAGCTAAGGGCTGACTGGTCTAAGCTAACTATTCTGTCTCACGTGGTTTATCATCACGCAGGTGATCTCACACTTGTTCCCATGGAGAAGGAGTGTCCATTACAAAGAGAAGGTATGCAACACCTTTTGAGATTCAGGCTTGCTCCTGGCACACAGACACAGCCACTGCATTCTGTTGCCAGAGCAAGTCACAAGGCTGGTCTAAAGGGTGGGGAAAAAGCCCTACCTTTCACAAAGGAATTGCAAAGTCACATCGCAAAATGTGCAGAAACAGGGAAGGGTGAAGAATTGGAACGATTTTTGCAATCTATCACAGTTTGCCCTCTGGCCACAGTATTATTCATATTCTTCCCATATGTTAAATACACTCACTCCCTCATATCAAGGAAACACCTGTTCACTGAATTATCTATTAGCTTACACTAAGATGACTTTTTAAGCTTACATTTCAAGAAGCATAATAACATCTGGCACCACTAATAAGTTGGTTTAGGAAGAACCCTGCATGCATATGGAGCTGACTATTCATAGCCCCTGAGATTGAGCTGTCAGTGAATAATATTTGGCAAGGAAAAAAATAGAAGGAGAGAAATCAACATGAACCATGACTGGCAGAACCATAGTCCTGTTATTTTTAATGTAAGTTTTAGAAGATGATGGATAATTTATATATATTTATAATATTTTGTGTTCCCAGCCCATCGTAGAATCAACAGGCTTCCAGGTAACCTACTGGGAGTAGTCAAGGAACTAAACTATAAATTATCTTTGCAGATTTGTCCTTTCATGTCACTTAAAAACTTGGCAAATAATAAAATTATTTTACAATAGTAGCTTAACACAAATTGAAAGACTGGGCTTTAGTCTCAGAAGTGTAAATGGAGTTAGTTTTAAGCATGCTTAATTTTCTGCCCAAGCATTTGGCCACCCAGAGGCAGGTAATGAAAAGCAATTGAACTTGTTTCTGTAAGATTCTTTACTCCTTTCAGTTGCTGGGTTTATGGACCCATTGTTCAACAGTTTTCTCTTGGATTTCAACCCATGCTTGATTGGTTGCTAAACAAAAATGTAAAGAATGCCAAAAAGTGTAGTAGGCATTTGGACAGATTAGGTAATAAAGTACCATAATTATGCAATCAACAATTAAAAGGCCAAATTGAAAATTTTAAAGGCCAGTACCCAAATTTCTGTTTGTAGTTATCATCCCAGTATATGCTTGGAACAATGTACACCAACAAGTGTGGGAAGCCAATTTAAATCTTTCAAGCTGTGCCACCACTGTTTTTTTTTTTTTTCCCGTGTCTAGAATGCACTTTAAGGTAGTGAACCCAATTTAATAAAATATATATCATATAGGAGAGCTGCCACGGTTATTCCAGGTTCACATGCAAATTCAGGGATGGTAAAATTGAATTCTCAGAAGTACTATTGGGAAGACAGTTTGAGAGAAGCTACTAAGCAAGGGGTAATTTGCTGGACTAGAATTCTAGCTATAGTAATTCCAAGTCCTAGCTACTCTCTTTACGAGAAGTAGGGGCAACAACCAAAACTACCACTATCACACAATACAGGATCTATGGACGACTGGCATAGTAAGGTGCCTTAATAAGTCATGCCCCCTTTACTGAGACCCTTGCATCATTCCCTCCCACACTGATTTTGAGCTTGGCCAAAGTGACTTGCTTTGCTCAAAGGAACACTGGCCAGAGGACTTCAAAATGGCTTGTGCATTGGGCCTTATTCTCTCGGAATTCAGCTGCCATATGAAAAACTCTGAATCAGTCTACTAAAGACACATGGTTTTGCAAACAGGCAGTGATGCCATCTTAGACCATCCAACCCCAGCTGAGCTACCAGATGATCGCAGTCGTATGAGTGATCCTAGCAAGAGTTGCAGAAGAACTATTCAGCTCAACTCAGCCGAAATTATTGATCCACAGACATGTGAGCACATAAGATGGTTATTATTTAAGCCACTGCATTTTGGTGTGGTTGTGATATGGGAAGAGATAACCGATATGGCAGCAAACTATCACAGCCTCCCATTCTTTTCTTTAGGTTTGACCATATCTTTACTTATATTTCCAATCCTGCCAGTTTCTTCAGCTTCCCAGACTAGTCTATCCATCCTCTGTTGTACCTGTCCTCAGTCTCTGAGATGCTATCAACTCAATTCAACAAATATTTATTGAGCACTTATTCTTTGTTCAGCCTTCTATTAAATTACTAAAGATGCTATCAGGTACCCATTCATTAAATGGGCTTCTCTTCTGGTCTAGCCTCTCTGTGTGAATATATGTTGAACAATACAAGCATTACAGAGTCAAGTTATATGAAAAACACCGTTGATTTTTAAGAGGGAGTTACAGCCTATAAAGGGAGCTTAATAGTAGCCTCATGTGAAAGTGAATGTTGGACCCTAGAAAGTGTGGTGAGTCCGTGAAGGCATAACTCCGGGTGGTGGGACTGAGGGAAGGATGGATGGAAGGAAAATCAGAAATGTGCAGAAAATCATGGAAATCAATATAAGCACATTTCATGCCTTTGTTTTATGTCTCCAATCATCTTTCTTCCTTTTCTTATAATTCCTTACTTTTTTATTTACTTCTTTTATTATACTCCCTTACTTTTCTAGGCTAATTCTAAATATCGGGAAGCTTCAGTATATATAGAAAACTATGCTCTGAATGGCTTACTCTGTCTTGTAACAGTTTTAAAAATGTTGACGTACAAGCATAAATTGAGGGAATTTTATGACTGTTGAATTCTCTACATTTGTTCAATACAGTGTAACATCACTTAGGAATTGAACTTTTTTATGGGCAACATAAATCTTACAATGCAGATGGCAAAGTGTCATTTTGATGGAGTTCTTCATCTCCCCACACTGTCCGGCAGAGGGCGCCTTATGTGGAAGGCAGCTTTAATCGTTTTTTCAAGATTATTATGGACTGGAAAACATTATTCTGAAATGTGGTAGATTTATCTTCAAAAATTATAAGGCTCTTTAGAGGATAATTATACGCGTGTGTACTTTTAAACTGTATTGTAACTCACACATTAATTTGTTCCACATAGGAACGCCTACACTGAGAATCATTACACTTTTTCAGGTCAACATTCTTTAAAACTCATTTTAGCTTGCTTTATGTTATTAACTAGTTAATCATTATTATTGAAAATGATCTAATATTCTCTTTCTTAAAGGTCTGAAGTGAGTGGATACTGGCCAAATAATTTATACACTTAGGTATTTTGCTATATTTGTATCAATTAATATAAAAACCATAAAATAAACCCATTTTAAAATCATAACTTGTAAACCTTTAGAAATAAACGTTACAGAAAAATTTTTTTAAAAAGAAAACTTTGTCAAATACATTCTTTTTTCCTGAAAGTCTCACAGGGAAAAGCACAGTAGTCCCCTGGCATCTCCCCGACCATAGTGTTTATATCATCATTAGCCACAAAATCTGGTTGAAAGTGCAACAAAAATAAAGCGGTGGGTAAGGATGAGCCACATGGCTGGACATGCTTCAACAGCAGGCGTCTGGCCAGCCATGTCAACAAACACCGTCCACATGGCAGAGTTGTGTGGTAGGAATGGGCCATGCGGTGAGGAGAGGAGAAATAGCCAGTCCTGTCTCCCAGTGTTGAGGCTGCCCCCAAACTCACGCCACTCTGTTAGTGCCGCCACGTTACACAATTCTAGGCAGAATCATCTGGAATCATGCAGTGTGACAGCTTTATTCATCATAGGAATGGGAATTTAAACCTTTTTGTTATACATTATGCCTTCTTCTTCACTTAACTGACCATATCTACCTAGTAACCACAGAGAAGGTGCTGTTTCTTGGTGGAACAGAATCTACACTGGGTTGTGGACCACAGCACAATAACTTAGGATGAAGTGGGACACTGTCATATTTCAGACAGGACAACAAAGTCATTTCATGCCACCGAATTTTGTTGGACCTCTATATGTATGTCCAGACAAGGTTAACCACAATAGCCGAAAACCAGTGCAGGGCACGGACAGACTAACTGTCTCGGCACAGCAAATGAAGGACATTGAGTTTAGACACTTTTAAGTGAAATGAAAAATAAAAAGTGACAATTCAAAACACAGCGTTTCAGTAATCACAGCTCCACTGGCTGTGTTAGTCTAACTCTTTAAACTCCTTGCAGATGAGTATGAATATATTCCCGGATAGTTTCTCGTGCAAGAAAAGACAAGATTTTATTCAAGGAAATTGGTTGACTCAAACTATAAATCAAAATCTGCTATTAACTATACTACTATGCTGATTCCAAAACAACAAAATGAAACCCACATATACTTATCTACAAACGCAAATTAATTTTAGATTATTTTACCTTCTCTAATTTCATTTTTTATTTGCAGTTCTTTCTTTCACCTCCTCTCCAGCTCCATTTCTATAGTTAAGCATTTGCTTTTCTAATAATACTTTGCATACATTTTGTTCTTTATAGTTATCTGAACAATTTTGGAAATATTTTCTCATTGCATAAACAAAGAACTTTTAGATGGGCCATTTTTTCAGAGGAAAAAACTGTGATTCGGTCCATTTCAGGAGGTGGCCATGCCCACAAGGGGGAAGCAGTGGCCGTGGGGCTCAGATCCAGGCTAGATCCCTGCTCTTTCCCCTACATTAAGCTTCTCCCCTTCTTTCTGGTATTTTCCCCCAACACAGGCATAGGACCACATCATGTAAAAGACCCAGGCCACGTTCACCCATGGATGTTGTCTATGGAGGGTATGTTTTCATTTGCTTTGGTTCTATTTTAGTTAGTTAGTTTGTGTTTACTATCCATTTGTATTTGCTACAAACTGTTTCTCCACCCTTTTATAAATAAATTGTATTTGGAATGGTCAAGTATGGGGACCTTTGTAAGAGAAAGACATTTGTGATGTGTCAAATTTAAAATGTATACCATCGGGCTTCCCTGGTGGCATAGTGGTTGGGAGTCCGCCTGCCGATGCAGGGGACACGGGTTCGTGCCCCGGTCCGGGAAGATCCTACATGCTACGGAGCGGCTGGGCCCGTGAGCCGTGGCCGCTGAGCCTGCACGTCCGGAGCCTGTGCTCTGCAACGGGAGAGGCCACAACAGTGAGAGGCCTGCGTACCGAAATATACCATCATAGAATAATGTCTTTTCACTTTAGAATTTTACAATTTTTCTGGACTGAATAAAACAGCAATTCTAGTAGCTAAAATAAATATGTGAAGAAAATGTGTTTTTTATCTTTATAACTATAGAAAAGATTTCTAAAATGGGAATTTAAAAGATACCTAAAAATATATTTGGAGACTACATACTATAATTCATTTTTAATGTGCTATTTTTAAAAGAAATTAATATGTGAAAAAGAAAAAAAATCCTATGAAGTATCTTTGTATATAATTCTAAAATTATTATTCTTTCCACAAAACCAGTGGGTATTTTAGGTCATCAAAATATTAAGTAAAAATGGCCTGGAAACAGTTAATAGTCTAAATTATCAAAGAAATTGAATTAAAAGATTGAAACAACCTTTCTACACTAAAAAAGAAAAAATATATTCTTTTCCTTTAAGAACACTTTTGTTTATTCTTAACATGGAATTAAAGTATGTATTTCTTATCTAACATACTATTATTATGCATGTTAGAACTATTCAGTACGTTATATCTAATGTAACTATTAAGTATATTCCTTTTACTTAGTGTTTTTTTATCCTTTGGAGATATTTGAAATTCATAATAATGTTTAAGTCATAAAATCAAGCTAAAGATATTAGAATGTGCTTGTCAATTTTCTCCTTGAGTAAACTACTTAAAACCTACAGATTTTTGAAGACTTTGAATGGTGACATAAAATATAATATTTTCTGATACAAACTTGAACCAGACTATGTCATTTAAGCCTTAGATAATGAATAAAAATATGTGAAATTCTCATGGCACTTTGTCACTTACAAAGTACCAATTATAAAAGAAGCCTTTTTTTTCTTTTGAAAATGAAAGCAAATATTTAATCTGGATTATTTTTGGCCTTTCATATTGAAAAATCTTACATAGAAATGTTTGAACTGTCTCTAGCATAGGTGGCAGCTAAAGGGAAACCAGAGACAAAAGAAATAAACAGAAACAGAGATCATAAAAGAGAGAAAGAAAAAGTACTTTTAAAAGATAGGGAAATAAGAAAGAGATTTAATGTAAATGTGATACAGTCATGATGATTTAACTCATACATAAGTACACAAGGCAAAACAATGGCCACATAAATGTGTTGGGTAAACTTTAAGGATCCAGAAAGGAGCCAATTTATTGCCCTGTAACCTCAGCGGCAAACTAAAATTATTTCCTAATAACAGATTTCCAGTCTTGCTGAATTACTGTGAAACAGACGGCCAGTAACTTCCACTGAATCTCTCCCTTGGCTGTCTATAAAATGAGCACTGTGCACTAGATCCAGGTAATCTCAGGTGCCATTTTCCAAACACTCAATCCTTGAAAATTTTCCCATGGAAAATGGTCACCAAACAGTTTAGGTCTGGAGAGTTTTAATTAACCACCTAAGTGACTAAAATCTAGAGAATAAGATAAAATAGCATCATGCTGATTAAAAACTTTTGATAACACTTACATTAGTTTCCCTTTCACATCCCATCATCATGTAAAAGTATATTGTTTGGCCAGATATTTTTCAAAACCTCTATTGCTAGAAAATATTAACTCAGATATCATAAGAATTTCTCTCGTGTAATACTGAGATTTCCAAAGGATACTTAAAGCTCCTAATAATGTCATAAGTCAAACTTAAAATTTGTTTCTATCAATATTTAGAACAATAAGTGGGGTAGGACAAATTTATACTGGTTTTTATATTAATTCATTCATTTAATAGGTATTTCACCTGATTCAGCCATGTGGGTTTAGCCAATGGAGTCCTTTTTTTTTTCTTTTAGTATTTATGCAATTTCAAATTCAATACAACCTACCGTTATTATTTTACTGGTTGGTGGTAATTCTGTCAAACATGCAATTCTTATTTGAGACTTTTTATGAAAATAAACTATATAGATATAGATTTGAGTAAATGCACATATGTCCTTAATTATTGTTATATAGGGTTGAATATTTAATCTTTTTTTCTCTGTAAAGATTTTAACTTGCTCTAAAGCTCCATATTGGTACACTATACTTTTTAAATAATACTTCAAAAACCTGGAGAAAATAAAGAGAAAAACTTAAGTTTATATCATATGCCTTGTGAATAAAAGGTAAAGAAATTAGAGTCATTTCACCTGGTGAAAAGTTTACTGTTTAGGTCACTGTTGACTCATCCATTAAGAAAACTGAATAAATGTTAAAACTTTAAACCTCTCTGTCTAGTTCTAGTTTAAGAAGGTAAATTAGGCACAAGTTGTGGCCAAACATATTCCCTGAGAAAATAGTGTAATATAACATAGGAAATAAATTTAGTAAAATAATGGAGAAAAACTACCAATGAGAGTATGTTATCTTCAGAGCTGCGGAGGAGGAGGTTGCCAATCTGCCCTTTACAAATCAAGACAGACTTTCAGAATTGAAAGGTCCTATGGAGGGAAAGCATTACAAATGAGGATAAAAACAGAATTAATTGAAGGTTTCTTTAAGCTTCAGGCAGCTGACATTCACCCCCTGGCCAAAAAAGGGGGTGGGTGAGTTTCCTGTAGATGAGTGGCAGAAGGTGTTGGAAAAACCCCCTGAGGATTCAAGTAAGAATATTTGTCTCTTGGAGTAATTGTACGTCTTCTGGAAGTTGGAAAGCCCTTATCCTGCCAGTAAATTATTTTGCCCACTTATTCTAAAGCGAAGCCTTCTAAAGGACACATCTCATCCCACTCTACTCCACTTCATGTAGAACTGCCAGTTATGGGAGAGACTCTATTGAAAAACTGTCTCACATAAACGACAGTAGAAAAACCCCACACCATTTATATATAGCTTTTCTTAAAATATGAGTGGGTGAAACAAGGCATATTAAGACAATCAATAGTGATAGCATGGAAGAAAAAGAATATGCAAGATTCCTAAAGAGAAAGAATGAAGAAAGTTAAGAAGTAGAAGGATAAAATTATCAAACAAATAACAGAAGAGACATTGCCAGTTGAAATGTAGTCTGCATCTTGAACTTGTTTACTAAGTGTCCTTCATATTAAATTATAAAAGGCCCACAGATAGACATAACCTTGAGAAATTTGCATACCTCAGTGAAAAAGAGAAAATCCTAAAAACTTTCAGAGACAATAATAAGTAACTACAAAGGAAGAAAAATCAGATACGTATTAGACTTTTCATCAGCAACACTGGCAGCTGGAAGAAAGTGGAGCAATGCCTTTAAAATTCTAAAGGAAAATTATTTCCAACCCAGCATTCCATACCCAGCTAAACGATCAGTCAAGTATGAAGCAAAAAAGTAAAGACATTTGCATATATGCAAGGGCTCGGAAAAATATAACTCCCCTCATATTTCTTAGAAAGCTAGCTAAAGATACAATTCAGTAAATGAAGGAAGTGAAGTATAGATCCAGCCAAAAGAGTAGAGCATTTCTGAAGAACAGTAGTACAGCTGACCTTAGAGAGGAACCAGGTAGAGTAGAGGAGAAGGGGAAGGCTTCATAAAATGTGAAGAGTAGCTCCAGGATAAAAATAATTAAAGAGTGTGAACAACCTTTAGGATTCAATAAAAGTAAATTATGTCAAAGAGGTAAATCAAAAATTTCATTGAATATAGTAAAATTTTACAAGAAACTCTCAACTAATTATTTTTATAATAACTTTATTTTTAATTGAAGTATAGCTAATTTACAGTGTGTTAGTTTCAGGTGACAGCAAAGTGGTTCAGATATATATATATATATATA
>NW_020176571.1:17450768-17581561 GCF_003031525.2 Neophocaena asiaeorientalis asiaeorientalis | reverse complement strand
TATATATATATATATATTCTTTTTCAGATTCTTTTCCATTATAGGTTATTACAAGACATTGAATGTATCTCAGACTAATTATTAAACAAACCAAATTGCAGCCATTAATGGGATATAAGAAAAGAAAATCCATTTTATCTTCATGCTAGCAACATTGTCCTCCTATTGGTAAGGTAACCTTAGCAAACTGGCCCAGGAGGAACAATATTTATAAAGTCACAATAACATACATATAATTATTATACACATGTATATGTATGATCACTGGTTCTCAAATTTTAGGTCAACACAGACAAAGCCTAGAATTCTTGGCTATGATTATAAGATAAAATGTAAATGTTAACAACCATGACTATGTAAAAATGTAGCTGACAGAACGTGAAATGTGGCAGGTAGGAGCAAAATTACCCTCACCTTTCAGATTGGGGAATGAGGAAATACTGTCAAAGTTTAGTGAAACAAGATATAGAAAATTTAAAGTTATATAATATAACCAATAAAGTAATGTAAATATATAATTAAAATATAACTAACAAAAATTGAGAATAGGAGCAGAAAAACTCAACATGCAGGGATCTAAATACGTGACTTTAACAGAAGGTGTTCAACGATGTGGCACAGAGTTGAGAAATCAAGAAATGTAAAGAAATATTAACCAGAGATACGAAGATAATCAATAGAAAACCTAAAAATGAAAATGGTTGACATTGTCTCTGTAGGCCTAGGGTAGGCCTGGGGATGGCTGTGACTATTCCTTTGAATAGTATGCCCCGCCCCCTTCCCCAGGCGCTTTGTTCCAAAGTTCATGTTACTTTGATGAAACACTCTTTTTCAGAATTAGATAGATAATTTTACAGGATAAAGATTTCGCTTAGACATAAAAATAAAAAACATTCAAGACAATATAATTCTGGACTGGTCTTCCTACTGGAGAAAATGATTGTAGCTCCTATTTCCTGAGCACCTACTTTGTATAAGATGGGATGCTAAGCACTTTATTTTCCTTGTTGCTAAAGTTCAAGACAAGGTAGAAGCTATAATGCTCATTTCACAGATGTGGAAACTGAGCTTCAGGAATTTAAGTAACACAAGTTTGAAGTAACAAAGTGAAGTGGTAGAGCAGAACCTATTCCAAAGGCAAAAAAAAAAAAAAATTAATTAAAAACCAAATGAGAGGCCAGGGACCTTCAAGACGGCAGAGGAGTAAGACGTGGAGATCACCTTCCTCCCCACAAATACATCAAAAATACATCTACATGTGGAACAACTTCTACAGAACACCTATTGAATGCTGGCAGAAGACCTCAGACCTCCCTAAAGGCAAGAAACTCCCCACGTACCTGGGTAGGGCAAAAGAAAAAACAAAAACAGAGACAAAAGAATAGGGACGGGACCAGCACCTCTGGAAGGGAGCTGTGAAAGAGGAAAAGTTTCCACACTAGGAAGCCCCTTCACTGGCAGAGATGAGGAGTGAGCGTGGGGGAAGCTTTGGAGCCATGGAGGAGAGCGCAGCAACAGGGGTGCAGGGGGCAAAGCAGAGAGATTCCCACACAGAGGATCGGTGCCAACCAGCACTCACCAGCCTGAGAGGCTTGTCTGCTCACCCGCTAGGGTGGGTTGGGGCTGGGAGCTGAGGCTTGGGCTTCAGAGTTCAGATCCCAGGGAGAGGACTGGGGTTGGCTGCATGAACACAGCCTAAAGGGGGCTAGTGTGCCACAGCTAGCTGGGAGGGAGTCCGGGAAAAAGTCTGGACCTGCCTAAGAGGGAAGAGACCATTGTTTTGGGGTGCGAGAGGAGAGGGGATTCAGAGCACCCCCTAAACGAGCTCCAGAGATGGGCACAAGCTGCAGCTATCAGTGCGGACACCAGAGATGAGCATGAAATGCTAAGGCTGCTGCTGCAGCCACCAAGAAGCCTGTGTGCGAGCACAGGTCACCATCCACACCTCCCATCCCAGGAGCCTGTGCCACCCGCCACTGCCAGGGTCCCGTGATCCAGGGACAACTTCCCTGGGAGAACACACGGTGTGCCTCAGGCTGTTGCAATGTCACGCCAGCCTCTGCCACCACAGGCTCACCCCGCATTCCGTAACCCTCCCCCACCCCACCCAGCCAGAGTGAGCCAGAGCTCCCTAATCAGCTGCTACTTTAACCCTGTCCTGTCTGGGTGGGGAACAGACGCCCTCAGGCAACCTACACGCAGAGGCGGGGCCAAATCCAAAGCTGAACCTCAGGAGCTGTGCGAACAAAGAAGAGAGAGGGAAATTTCTCCCAGCAGCCTCAGGAGCAACGGATTAAATCTGCACAATCAACTTGACGTACCGTACATCTGTGGAATACCTGAAAAGACAATGAATCATCCCAAAATTGAGGCAGTGGACTTTGGGAGCAACTGTAGACTTGGGGTTTACTTTCTACATCTAGTTTGTTTCTGGTTTTATGTTTATCTTAGTTTAGCATTTAGAGCTTATTATCATTGGTAGATTTGTTTATTGATTTGGTTGCTCTCTTCCTTTTTTTAGTTTATATATATATATTTTTTTCTTCTTTTTCTCTTTTTGTGAGTATGTATGTGTGTGCTTCTTTGTGTGATTTTGTCTGTATAGCTTTGCTTTTACCATTTGCCCTACGGTTATGTCTGTCAGGTTTTTGGTTTTTTTCTTAGTAGTTTTTAGCACTTGTTTTCATTGATGGATTTGATTTTTGGTTTGGTTGCTCTCTTCTTTCTTTCTTTTTTTTTATTACTTAAAAAAAATTTTTTTTAATAACTTTATTTTATATATTTTTATTTATTTATTTTTCATTCATTCTTTCTTTTTCTTGCTCCTTTTCTTCTGAGCTATGTGGCTGACAGGCTCTTGGTTCTCCAGCTGGGTGTAAGGCCTGAGCCTCTGAGGTGGGAGAGCCAAGTTCAGGATATTGGACCTGACTCCAATATCCTGATGTTACGTGGAGACCTCCTGGCTCCACGTAACATCAAACAGCCAAACCTCTCCCAGAGATCACCATCCCAACAATAAGAGCCAGCTCCACTCAACAACCAGCAAGCTACAGTGCTGGACACCGTATGCCAAACAACTAGCAAGACAGGAACACAACACCACCGATTAGCAGAGAGCTGCCTAAAATCATAATAAGGTCACAGACACCCCAAAACACACCACCAGACATGGTCCTACCTACCAGAAAGACGTGACCCAGCCTCATCCACCAGAAGACAGACACCAGTCCCCTCCACCAGGAAGCCTAAACAACCCACTGAATCAACCTTCCCCACTGGGGGCAGACACCAAAAACAAAAGGAACTATGAACCTGCAGCCTGCAAAAAGGAGACCCCAAACAGAGTAAGTTAAGCAAAATGAGAAGACAGAGAAATACACAGCAGATGAAGGAGCAAGGTAAAAACCCACCATACAAAACAAATGAAGACAAAATAGGCAGGCTACCTGAAAAAATATGAAGAGTAATAATAGTAAAGATGATCCAAAACCTTGGAAATAGAATGGAGAAAATACAAGACACGTTTAGCAAGGACCTAGAAGAACTAAAGAGCACACACACAATGATGAACAACTCAGTAAATGAAATTGAAAACTCTCTAGAAGGAATCAATAGCAGAATAACTGAGGCAGAAGAACGGATAAGTGACCTGCCAGATAAAATAGTGGAAATAACTACCACAGAGCAGAAAAAAGAATGAAAAGAATTGAGGACAGTCCCAGAGACCTCTGGGACAACATTAAACATACCAACATTCAAATTATAGGGGTCCCTGAGGATGAAGAGAAAAAGATATGGACTGAGAAAATATTTGAAGAGATTATAGTTGAAAACTTCTCTAATATGGGAAAGCAAATCATCAAACAAGTCCAGGAATTGCAGAGAGTCCTATACAGGATAAATGCAAGGAGAAACACGCCAAGACACATCTTAATCAAACTATCAAAAGTTAAATACAAAGAAAAAATATTGAAAGCAGCAACAAACAACATACCAGGGAATCCCCATAAGGTTAACAGCTGATCTTTCAGCAGAAACTCTGCAATCTAGAGTGGGTGGCAGGACATATTTAAAGTGATGAAAGGGAAAAACCTACAACCAAGATTACCCTACCCAGCAAGAATCTCATTCAGATTCGACAGAAAAATTAAAACCGTTACAGACAAGCAAAAGCTAAGAGAATTCAGCACCACAAAAGCAGCTCTAAAACAAATGTTAAAGGAAACACAAGAGAAGCAAAAGACCTATAATAACAAACCCAAAACAATTAAGAAAATGGTAATAGGAACATATATATCTATAACTACCTTAAATGTAAATGGATTAAATGTTCCAACCAAGAGATGCAGACTGGCTGAATGGATACAAAAACAAGACCCATATATATACTGTTTACAAAAGACCCACTTCAGACCAAGGACACATACACACTGAACGTGAGGGGATGGAAAAAGATATTCCATGCAAACGGAAATCAAAAGAAAGCAGGAGTAGCAATCCTCATATCAGATGAAATAGACTTTAAAATAAAGACTATTACAAGACACAAAGAAGGACACTACATAATAATCAAGGGATCAATCTAAGAAGAAGATATAACAATTGTAAATATTTATGCACCCAACATAGGAGCATCTCAATACATAAGGCAATTGCTAACAGCCATAAAAAGGGAAATCGACAGTAACACAATCATAGTAGGGGACTTTAACACCCCACTTTCACCAATGGTCAGATCACCCAAAATGAAAAAGAGTAAGGAAACACAAGCTTTAAATGACACATTAAACAAGATGGACCTAATTGATATTTAAAGGACATCCCATCCAGAAAAACCAGAATACACTTTCTTCCCAAGTGCTCATGGAAGATTGCCCAAGATAGATCATATCTTGGGTCAGAAATCAAGCCTTGGTAAATTTAAGAATATTGAAATCATATCAAGTATCTCCTCTGACCACAGTGCTATGAGACTAGATATCAATTACAGGAAAAAAATCTGTAAAAAATTCGAACACATGGAGGCTAATCAATACACTACTAAATAACCAAGAAATCACTGAAGGAATCAAAGAGGAAATCAAGAAATGCCTAGAAACAAATGACAGAGAAAACACGACAACCCAAAACCTATGGGATGCAGCAAAAGCAGTTCTAAGAGGCAAGTTTATAGCAATACAATCCTACCTCAAGAAACAAGAAACATCTCAAGTAAACAACCTAACCTTACACCTGAAGCAATTAGAGAAAGAAGAACTAAAAACCCCAAAGTTAGCAGAAGGAAAGAAACTATAAAGATCAGATCAGAAATAAATGAAAAAGAAATGAAGAAACAATAGCAAAGATCAATAAAACTAAAAGCTGGTTCTTTGAGAAGATAAACAAAATGGATAAACCATTAGCCAGACTCATTAAGAAGAACAGGGAGAAGACTCAATAGAATTAGAAATGAAACAGAAGTAACAACTGACACTACAGAAATACAAAAGATCATAAGAGACTACTAGAAGCAACTGTATACCAATAAAATGGACAACCTGGAAGAAATGGACAAATTCTTAGAAAAGCACAACCTTCTGAGACTGAACCAGGAAGAAATAGAAAATATAAACAGACCAATCACAAGCACTGAAATTGAAACTGTGATTAAAAATCTTCCAACAAACTAAAGCCCAGGACCGGATGGCTTCACAGGTGAATACTAACAAACATTTAGAGAAGAGCTAACACCTAGCCTTCTCTAACTCTTCCAAAATATAGCAGAGGGAGGAATACTCCCAAACTCGTTCTATGAGGCCACCATATACCAAAACCAGACAAAGATGTCACAAAGAAAGAAAACCACAGGCTAATATCACTGATGCACATAAATGCAAAAATGCTCAACAAAATACTAGCAAACAGAATCCGATAGCACATTAAAAGGATCATGCACCATGATCAAGTGGGGTTTATCCCACGAATGCAAGGATTCTTCAATATACACAAATCAATAAATGTGATACACCATATGAACAAATTGAAGGAGAAAAACCATATGATCATCTCAATAGATGCAGAAAAAACTTTCGACAAAATTCAACACCTATTTATGATAAAAACCCCCCAGAAAGCAGGCCTAGAGGGAACCCACCTCAACATAATAAAGGCCATATATGACAAACCCACAGCCAACATCATTCTCAGTGGTGAAAAACTGAAACCATTTCCACTAATATCAGGAAGAAGACAAGGTCGTCCACTCTCACCACTATTATTCAACATAGTTTTGGAAGTTTTAGCCACAGCAATCAGAGAAGAAAAAGATATAAAAGGAATCCAAATCAGAAACGAAGAAGTAAAACACTTTCATCAGTGTCTTATGGTTTTCTGCATCACTGATGAAAGAAATTAAAGATAATACAAAGAGATGGAGAGATACACCATTTTCTTGGATTGGAAGAGTCAACTTTGGGAAAATGACTATAGTACCCCAAACAATCTACAGATTCAATGCAATCGCTATCAAACTACCAATGGTGTTTTTCACAGAACTAGAACAAAAAATTTCACAATTTGTATGGAAACACAGAAGACCCCAAATAGCCAAAGCAATCTTGAGAAAGAAAAACGGAGCGGGAGGAATCCGGCTCCCGGACTTCAGACTATACTACAAAGCTACAGTAATCAAGACAGCATGGTACTGGCACAAAAACAGAAATATAGATCAATGGAATAGGATAGAAAGCCCAGAGATATACCCACACACATATGGTCACCTTATTTTTGGTAAAGGAGGCAAGAATATACAATGGAGAAAAGACAGCCTCTTTAATAAGTGGTGCTGGGAAAACTGGACAGCTACATGTAAAAGAATGAAATTGGAACACTGCCTAACAGAATACACAAAAATAAACTCAAAATGGATTAAAGCCCTAAATGTAAGGCCAGACACTATCAAACTCTTAGAGGAAAACGTGGGAAAAACACTCTTTGACATAAATCACAGCAAGATCTATTTTGATCCACCTCCTAGAGAAATGGAAATAAACACAAAAATAAACAAATGGGACCTAATGAAACTCAAAAGCTTTTGCACAGCAAAGGAAACTACAAACAAGACAAAAAGACAACTCTCAGAATGAGAGAAAATATTTGCAAATGAATTAATGGACAAAGGATTAATCTCCAAAAGTTACAAGCAGCTCATGCAGCTCAATATCAAAAAAACAAACAACCCAATCCAAAAATGGGCAGAAGACCTAAATAGACATTTCTCCAAAGAAGATATACAGATTGTCAACAAACACATGAAAAGATGCTCAACATCACTAATCATTAGAGAAATGCAAATCAAAACTACAATGAGGTATCACCTCACATCAGTCAGAATGGCCATCATCAAAAAATCTACAAACAATAAATGCTGGAGAGGTGTGGAGAAAAGGGAACCCTCTTGCACTGTTCGTGGGAATGTACATTGATACAGTCACTATGGAGAACAGTATGGAAGTTCCTTAACAAACTAAAAATAGAAGTACCACATGATCCAGTAATACCACTACTGGGCATATACCCTGAGAAAACCGTAATAATTGGGTGGGAGGGAGATGCAAGAGGGAGGGTATATGGGGATATATGTATACGTATAGCTGATTCACTTTGTTATAAAGCAGAAACTAACACACCATTGTAAAGCAATTATACTCCAATGAAGATGTTAAAAAACCAAATGAGAGAGGTCATGTCAGATCATCCCTCAAGGTACATTTCAAATCTGACATTCTCTAATTCCACAAGCAGAATGACAGCAAAGTCTACTCACTCTTCCATGTCAATCTAAAAATCAATCCAGACACCCAAAAGAATGTGGGTCATTAGGTAAGATTTCTTTCCCAGAGGTTGTGTGTAGGGTCCAAAATGCTCGTTATCTAGCACAGGTGCAGGAATCTTCCTTTGCGGGCCCTACACCTGATGGGTCTGCCTCACATTCATAGATACTTAATTCAATTAACATTTTCTTGAATCTACATTTCTGCATACAAAAATATTACTCTGTTATAGTATAACAGTAAATCAAACAAAAAAGAGTCTCTCTGTCAAAGCTTTGTTTATGTTTATTTTAAGAGTGTTCAAAAATCCACTCCATGCGGTTAGGTTTTACAGCTCAGGAAAACAAGCTCCAAATTTACAGATATTTCATAACATTCCTATCAGCATATAAGAGCTTCTTTCACAGCTGGCACAGAGTGTCCTTTCTTCTGTCTCTTCTAAATCGGTAGGAAGCTCCTTAGATCTCCTTTTGCGAACATTTTCTCTCCTGGCAGTGGGGAGTCACAAAGGATATGCTATTGATCTGGCGCTGAAGTGAAAATTTCCACACGATGAGAGAGCGCACAGAAGTACAAGTTCAGGCAGGAAACCAATGATTTTATTAATTATTGCTGGTTGCGTCATTATAAAAAATACTCAGGCTAAAAGGCAACATACAGAATGTGTGTGTGTGTGTGTGTGTGTGTGTGTGTGTAAGAATGAGACAGAGGGAGAGAGAAGGGAAAGGGGACACGAGATGAGAATGAATGCCATCCTGTAGACACCCCACCAGCACTCACCAGAGGAAATCAAGTTCCCGCCAGTTTGGCTGGGGTTCAGCGCCATCTGCATAGTATTTAAAAGTGAGAGCCAAACTCTGAGCTATTTTATTGGAGTTAGTAAAGAAGCTCTCCAATCTATATCTGAAACTCAACCGTTCCAGCTTCTGAGCATCACTAAAAAGAGCTTACGGAGGTCAAGAAACTTAAAAACAGCAAGAGGAACCGCTTTGCAGTCCATATAAAACTAGGAATCAGTAGCCTGAGCGTTTGAGAAGACCATTTTGTCTCTCATGAATGGTGGGGAAATTCTGAGGCAGTTCTTGTGGGGAAATGTATGAGATAGAGGATAATAATAGTACTAATAGATAAAATATACAGAGGACATACTCAGAGCTAGGCACTGTTTTAAAGTTTTAACATTCACTTATTCATTCAATCCCCACAGTAACCTTGTGTGGTAAGTATTATTATTATCCATAATTTGCAGATGAGGAATCTCCCAGGGCCAGTTCCTAAGATAAGAATTCTCTTCCTAACATTGGTTTTTGAGTTCTGCTCTCTCAAAATCCAGTGCTTGTTTTTGTTCCCAAGCGACTCAGAAGTGAGCAAACGTGATTCTTAGTTTCTTTCCTTATCCATGAAGCATTTAAGAGACACATAGATTTGACCAGATTAATAAAACTCATCTTGACATATAGTTAATAGTAGTAATAGCTAACCTTTATTGAGAGCTTTCTATTGCCAAGCTCTGCCTTTCACATAATAAATTAAATCAATCCCTACAGCAAACCTGTAAGGTAGATGTTATTACGATACTCATTTGCAAATGAGGAAACTAGGCACAAAGTGTTAGGTAACATGCCCGAGACCACAAAGCCTTCAAGTAGCTGAGACAGGACCGAATACAAGCCAATTGGCTCTTGAATCTCTACTGTTGTTCTGGTATCTATTGCTGTCCTCAAAAATTAGTGGCTAAAACCAACAATTTATTATTATTTCTCTCAGTTCTGTGGGACAACGGGGCTCAATGAGTGTTCTCACTTGGGGCCTCTCAAGCAGTTCTAATCAGATGGCAGCTGGGGCTGGAGTCAAATGAAGACATAACCGGGCCGATCATCTGAAATGTCTCTTCACTCACAAGTTTGGCACCTCTGCAGGGATGGCTAGGATTGCGGGGGGCTGGCTGTCCTTCTCTCTCTCTGTCTCCACCCAGTCTTCCCATGTGGGTAGCTTGGGCTTTCTCACAGCACCATGCTCTCAAGACAGTAGGATTTCTTACATGGCAGCTGGCTTCCACTTGTGTGAGAAATCCAAGAAACCCTAGAAAAAGCTGGAAAGTTTCTATCTTACTTAATCTTGAAGGTCATGTAGCATCACTTCTCCACATTCTATTGGTCAAAAGCAAGTCACAGGGTCCACCCAGATTCACGGGGAGGGGAATACACAGAGTGTAAATACTGGGAAGCACGATTCACTGGGGGCCCGTTGCTGGAGACCAGTACCACAGCTCTTAGCTACCATTATTTGCTGCTTATACTATAAACTGCAGAGCTGAAGATTTGAGCCCAGTTTGAACAAGGCACAACAATACTACTGAAAATAAGTACACAGAAAATCCTTTCCAAAGTCATTGTCTTTTCCTACTAGAGAGATCTTCAGAGGTGGCGCTGAGCTGCCGCAAGATGATATCAGTGAGAGGAAGTCCAAAAATGTCTGGAAAGATTCTAAGCCTCATTAAGTAAGATAAAAATTAGCATTTTCCTTATTCCTTCCCCCTTTGGAACTAAGTTTAAAGTCTCCCTAGAAGGCAGGCATTTTCCTGATTGAGTTCGTGTCCTAGCTCTGCTGCTAATTAGCCTTGACTAACTTCTCAGCACGTTCCCTCTTCCTTTAAAAGTGCTTATTAATGTCCTCCATCATGGAATTGATGGAAGGATCAAATAAGATTATACACATAAGGGTACTTTGCAAACTAAAAAGCAAAGCACTCCTCACTATTGGATCTTGCTATTGGTGGATTCCTGGTTGATGTACATCTCCTCCACTAGTCTGTAAGCTCTGTGATATGAGGGACTGTCCTGGACACTGCAGCATCCTCATTGCCTAGAATAGTGCTGAACTTATAGTTAAGAAGACCATATGCTTTATCATCCAGGTAGGAACACTCTCAAGAGTGAAAGGGGACATTTTTAATAATTATGCCATAGACCAACAGACGTAAAATGGACCTATCCTAGTAGATACTGAAAAAACATTTACTGACTACAAATATTACTTATGGTATTTATTTTTATATTTATTTTTGTTCCTTTCTCATTATGAATCTTGTCATTCTCTCTTATCCCATCTCTCCTTCACTGTCATCCAATTTTATCTTTACTTTCGAAGTCAGAACTCGAATTGTATCCCATCTTTAATGGTAACCTAACTCTTCCATGAATAGATCATCACTACTCTGAATGTCAGACTGCCTCCCAGGAATTAGAGCTACATTTGATTGATTCCAAATATGATTATTCGGTGCCTACTATATAGCAAACTCTTAGCTGGGCTAGGCAGCACTGACCAAGACAAGCAAAGTCTTTGTCTTCAGAGAACTTACATTCTTGTGCAGTTAAGCAGACAATACACATACAGATATTACAATCTCAGATTGAGGCAAGTGCTATAAAGGATATAAAATAGAAAGATTTGGTAGTCAGTGATGGGGGTTTTAGGAAAGTCAGTCTAGAGAAAGAAGACATGGAAGCTGAAATCTGAATGAATGAAAACCCCAGGCATATGAAGGGCTGGAGAAAGTGCCCGAAGCAGAGGGAGCAACAAATACAAAGGGCTGAGGGTGGATGAGCTTGGCAGCACACTGAGGAACAGAGAGGTCATATGGCCAGAGCCTAGTGAACAAGCGGGAGAACAGTACAGCTGTGGTCGGTGATCACTGGCTTTGAAGTAGGATAGACCCACATTACAATGCTGACTCTCCTTATCCCAGTGGTATGCCTGGGCAAGTTATTTACACTCTCTGCATCTATTTTCCAGGGTTGATGTAAGGATTAAACAAGATAAAGGAGTGTGAAGCATCCTATACATGGTAGATACCATATAAATGGGAGATGCTAGAGTTACAAAATTACCTTGAGTTTCCCAAATGAATGCTCCTAAAATAATTCATAAAGGACTGTATTTGTAACCTACTAACCCAAAGACTAGACAAAAATCAAAATTAGTATCATCTTTAAGTTTTTTGTTTTTACACTTCTCTGCTGGTCATCAAAAATTCACATATGGGGTCAATCTAAATATAGATTGGGCAGAATAAAGATTGATATAAGTCATTTATCATTTCTGGAAACTCCTCTGGAATCCCAGACCTGGTGCTCTTTACCTGTTTTCTAATCCCCTTGTCTCAGTGCCCCTTACACATCACTGTGAATTCTCCAGCTAATATAACCAATACTTAGGCACCATGTTCCCTATCCTCTTTTTAACCCTCACCACATCCAACTCTGCATTTTTCATAGAATAACATAGTGTTGTTTCTAAAGAAATCCCAAGCTAGTCAGTCCATGCTGAAAGGGATGAAGATTTCTAGTTAGAACTTGGCTTTTTTGTGCTTGTCCTGAGCTGCACTTGTTGTGTAGGTGCCATTCCAGCCGCCCTCCACTGAAATGGACAGTGTATAAAGTCCTTCGTGCATCTCTGCAGGTGCATTAATTATAGACTACCTGGATGCATCTAGAACACTTGGCAGTAGCAAGACAGTAGTTAATATTCTGTTAAACAATGTTTCCAGCGGTGTGTATTGTGGACAACAGACAGTCAGATAATGGCTCAGTATAATCCAGGAGTCATTTGATCATACCAATTGCATCCCTACTCAATTTTGTTGCAAAATAAATCTTTTTCTTTGATAATAATCCTTGAAAGTTGATAACAGGTATCAGCCTTGGAACAAGGTATAGGAGAGTTATATTTACTGTCA
Organism: Neophocaena asiaeorientalis asiaeorientalis; assembly: GCF_003031525.2. Classification (NCBI taxonomy): domain Eukaryota; kingdom Metazoa; phylum Chordata; class Mammalia; order Artiodactyla; family Phocoenidae; genus Neophocaena; species Neophocaena asiaeorientalis. Next base: position 17,569,009 of record NW_020176571.1, on the reverse strand, counting down.
TGAAAATAATTTCTAGTCAGGGAAATTCATTAGCATTACCGAAATGTTGGCTCTCGTATGCATATGCCCTAGTTCTTTACTGAAGCCAGGAATCCCGAAGGCATTTTCTTACTTTGTCTTCAAATGTGGAAAAACTCAGTAGTGCCAAAGATTCATTTTTTTAAAAAGATGAATCTGAGTGGATTCTTCACTAAATGCATAAGAAACGGAAGCAATTTGAATGACCTGTGTTGAAAATTAAAAAGCACTCATGTGGAAGAATCAGCATGTGGATCTCTCATATGAAGAAGAATAAAAGTAATTAAATCATCCTTTTTTAGTTAGTCCAAAGAAAACCCACCAAGATGAAAACAGTTTGCCAGCTCATTAGGTAAAGTACACAAAGGCAGTCAGAATTCTTTTAGCTTCCTTGAAGTTCAGGGTAAGGGAATAGACCAACCAGTATAGAAAGACTGTTCAGGTACCTGTCTCCCCCTCACACACCCTTAGAGAATATCACCTCTACCAAAAGGATAGCCTGTTTCCCTAGTCTTATTTTTATTTAGCTAAGAAAGGTCTTTTGAGAGTAATTTCTTGACTTGTAGAGGAAGATGCGGGTGATGGCAGGGGCTGAGGTTTTTCTTAGTAGACAGAAAAGAATTACACTGTGGGAACTCACCAGTTCCAGAGGAGGTGAGTTTTCAGATATTTAATGTCATTCATCTTGTAATAATATCAAGGAAGGATCTACAAAAGAAAGTCTTTTACGGCTAAGTTTTAGTAGCTCCTTCAGTTCCCTCAATGGACAATTAGTGACTAATAAAAACAGCCACATTGAATATGAGAAGGGATAGAGCAGAGGAAACAAGAACAGAATCCTTTGGGAAGGGAAACAAGCAGACATGTGCCAATACTTAAATTTAATACTCATTGTGAACTAGATCTTTTTCTTGTTCTTCTGTGTTTACCACTTCCAAAGGACATAGCCCAAGTCTCATGAGGAAAAAAAGCTGCCTTTCATCTGGCTCAGTAATTTTATGTAAAATTACCAGAGAGGGACCCCTTCAAGGGCCTGAGAGTGGGCTCTCGTCTAACACTCTGAAATGAATTGTCCAAGGGGACACATGTACTGACAAAGCAAAAGGCTTTATTGGAAAGGGGTGCCAGGGCAGAGAGCAGCAGGGTAAGGGAACCCAAGAGAACTGCTCTACCTCATGGCTCACAGTCTCAGGTTTTATGGAGGTGGGGTTAGTTTCCAGGTTGTCTCTGGCCAATCATCTTGCTCGTGCCCGTATTTGGTTCCACTCAAGGCCCTCCCTGGTGGCACATGCATATCTCAGTCAAGATAATTCCAGCACAAGGGTTTCTGAGAGGCTGGCAGGACATATTATGGGTTGGTGCCTGCTCCCTCTTTTTGGCCCTCCCAAATTCTCCTGGTTAGTTTTGGAGGCAGCTTATCAGTTCCATGTTCCTTACTGGGACCTCCTGTTGTGAGACAATTTATGCAAGCGGTTATTTTCATGCCTGGCCGGGGTGAGTGGTTTTGGTCCACAGTTCCCTACCACCATCACTACAGACTAGGAAAAATACACTGACTTAAGGGAAATAGCATAATGGTATTTCATTTACCTCTGGAATCATGGACTCATAAATACAAGAAAAGTACTTTTCTGAAAGTCAAACTTCTGAAGTTTCCATCAAAAACCGCAATTATACTCTCTAATCCTTAGCACCTAGGTTGTGTCTCAGCCCCAGTCTTACACTTTACTGAGTCCCATGGGCACAGGTTCCCAGAGGATTTTGTCACTGAGGTATCTCTTCAGCACTGGAATTGACACTGAATCCACAACCTCTTTCTTTTTCCCATTATGGCACAAAAAGACCTCCAGATTCTTATGCTTCTACCCTCAGAATCATCTTGGACATATTACCCCTTTTCTTCATGAATAATTCCATTCCATTTATTGCAGTAAATGTGTACTGGACCCTAATAAGTGCATGAGATACAAGGCTGAATAAAAGAACAATCCTACCTTCAAGAGACTCAGAGTGTGGTGTGAAAGAAAGACACATACACAAGTGACAACAACACAAGTTGGACCAAGATCAGTTCTAGCGGAGACATGCAGAGTGAAATGACTGAGGAGTAGAGTTTCAACAGGCAGAATGTGAGGAAAAGCATTAGAAGCAACTGTGACAACATGAGCACAAGCAAAGCATGAGAAACTAGTGAGTACATTCAAGGAAATGAAAGTGACCTGTACATGGAGTAGATGGAGAAATTCGGTCAAAGATGAGGCTGGACAGCTCATATATGTACTCTGTCTGTCAGCACAGATCACCAACTGTGATCATTCCTCTACCCTGTGTTCTTTTCACACACTTTCTCTTATTCCTGTTGCCAGAGAAGATTTTTCAGTTAGTTCATCTCTTCACGTTTGATCTGTTGAACTAGATTATAAATGCTTAAGGAAAGAAACCATGCCTTCTATGTTTTTTTATGTACACCAAACAAGAGCAAGTGTTGTACACAAAAAGCAGTCTTGGTGATTCTGTGTTGTGCTGGCACACTCCTCCAGTGCCTGTGGTCTTACAGGCAATTTTCTTCACAAGCAGAGACTCCAGTGGAGAAGTCAACATCCTTAGGCAGTAACTAGTGACCAAGATAGGGGCACGGGGAGGAACCCAATTTTGGCTAAATAGAAGGAGGCCCGAAAGATTATAACATTCATGATTACCTGATTATTAGAAAATGGGGAAAATCTTAAAATGCTGAAATTCCTACTGCCTCTTCCAACAACTGTCTCAAACTAGAAACAATGGGTTAGAAAGTCCAATTTCAAGATCTACTGAAAATCATCAGCCTGAAGCATTTTATTCTTTTTTTATCTCCTCCTACAACAATATTTCACAGTTCAAGTTTTGTCTTTACTTGTCCTTTTTACAATCTTTTTCACAATTTTAAAGAATGTAACATGCATTCTGTGGCAGAAGAAAAAAAAAAAAAGACAGGATAGCACCAGATTTACTCTGACCTTTTTAAGCTTCCAAATTTAGTTAGTTAGCCATTTCTATCCTCTGAGCTTTTCAGAAGCTCATGTGTTGGAGAGAACTAAAAATGGCAAACCCTTCCAAATTACCGGCATTTAAAAGGTTAAACAGTTTATTTTTATCCCACTAGCAGAGAATGAAAGCTCCTGTGTGTTCAGGCTTGCTATGACAAAGATCACAGCAAGGAACTGGAAATGATCTGTGCTTAACCCTTTCCATCTACAATCCTCAAATCTCACTCTGGGGATTTTCTTTCCAAATTTTGCAAAGTGTTAAACTGTGGCTCTCAAGATTGGTCACAAGGCAGCACAGCTGCTCCCTTTCTTCCTCAGAGTTGATCATCTCTGTCCTTAGAAGTCCAGAGTGCAGGATTCAAGATCCCCCCAATATGGAACTCTCACTGCAATCAACAGACTTCACTCTCTGGGCTGCTTCGGGGAGCATATGATTCTTCTATGTAGGGCAGTTTTCCCTCAAATGAACATTCTGATTCACGTTAATGGATTGCTTTCTCTGTGACCAGAAATAACTATTTTCAATGATATTGAGTGAAGCAAGAACCAGACTCATACCTTTTCTGTAAAAAGGTACAATGGCATAAAAGGGCAGTTAGGAACTTCAGAAGGAAATACTTAACCATTTATAAGGTATATGCTTTACTTCTCTCTCTCTGTCTCTCTCTTTCTGAAGATTAACTCTAACAATTAGTTTTATAAAGTCACCACTTTGGGGCACACATGCAGAAGGTGAGAATCCCAACAGTAGATGGTGGACGCTTTGTCTTATCACCTATGAATTAGGCTTGTGTGAGACACTGTACCTCGTTCAAGAGAAATGGGGTCACCAAGAAGCAGGCTCAGCAAAGGGAGGGACGCATCCAGCTACTTAACAGCTTTGATCCTTTCTTCCTCTCCTCCAGACAACTCTCAATTTCCTACCAAAATAGCCATGGCTTATCTTTTCTTACTCATTTCAAAACCTGCTTTGAGAACACATAAATGGGTGGCAGAATTTCCAAGCATGAGAAAAGTGAACTACCCACTCTCACAAAACAAAGAAAGCCTGCTGCGCTGTTAAAAAATGAAAGCATTAAAAGTGGAGTTTTTGTTTCTAATATTGATTTGGCCTTTGGAGGCACAGTTTAGGCTTTTGTGACCTATGCTCTGAGAGCCATCCTGGAAAGCATAGTTACGAGGTGTGGTTAAAATACAGGTCTTAGATAAAGAAATTCACTACTTATGCAAAAGCGATTCTCTCTGGGGTCCTAAAACTACATCTCTATTCTCAGAAAACAAAAATGTAAGTGATAATAATGTGTTACATTCCTTGAATATATCAGCTTTACAAAACTACCGCTAGCCTAGGTTTTAAAAAATGTATTTGCTCTCTTCAAAGAATTTTCCTGCATAATATAAAAATTCTCCTTTATTGCCACCTTTAGAGCACAGGGATGATTGGAACACGGGGGAGTCGAATCTTCTGGGGGGTTAAATCCTCAATTCAGCATGTAAGGTGAAAATTACATAATCAAAATTACCGTTAAAAATCCCTCAAATTATCCATAAAGTAGAGTGTACATATTTCTGTATATACAACATTATACAGTAGTTTTTATTCATGCTAAATCGTGGCAACTTCAACCCTGGATTAACAGAAGGAATAAAAGGTCTATGAAATGTACGCAGCTCTCTGGGCGTTTAAAATAGGAAAGGTAGGAAAAGATAGAGGATTGTAAATCTTTCATTTGCTTGCATGATTTGTTCTATTCTCTGTTAATACTTAGCCTCTATAACCTTCATGCACGTTCATAGGATTCTTTTTTTTGGTGAGTATTAAACAAAGTAGAGTCGAATCATACCCCCAAACATACATATGCAGGCTTGATGTGACTCTCCTGTAATCAACTATGATTTTACAAGCCTAATCATTTTATAAAATGCATTTGCATCCATTATGCTATCTGACCCTCATTAGGTAACAGGGACAAGAGTGATCATTCTCAGTTGTAGATGAGGAAAAAGTGACCTGGAAGTTAAGCTGCTTCTTCAAGGTCACTCTGTTCATTAGGGGCAGAACTGGGAATTCAAACCACATCATCTCATTCCCAGTGTAGCAGCTCTTCCAAAGGATCCCACCGTTCAGAAGGCAGTTGACATAGAAACTTAGTGTACCTTTCTTCAGGGAGCTGTAGGGTGTGGAAAAAATGAAAAGAGAAAGGAATTAAAAACAAAACTTGTTGTGGTCACCCACTTTGAGACCCATCTTTGGGAGGAGAATGAGATCTGTGAAGGAACCAGAAAGACATAATTTTAAAAGTTATGGATGGTTTCTGAGAATTCAGAAAAAAAAATTTTTTTGGAAAAAGAGGAAACAAGAACCTAGTAATGTGGCAATGTTTGGATCTTCAGTTACCTAGAAAGACTTACACTGACACTAACCACAGCTGAAATATGAATTTTGCACTAATCCTTGAATGCTACAAAAATATATCAAAGAAGAAGAGGAAAAAGGAGGATGAAAACAAGGAAGAATAGAGAAGAACACAGTACTATATCCTTAAGAGTCATTTCCTCAGAATCTGGAGCCCATTCAGAGCCCATTCATACACAAACACAATAATCATCCAAATTTATGTTTTAGGAAGTGTAGAGGAAGCAGAATTTACTTTTGGATTATTGAATAAAGGCAATAAAAATTGACACTATGAACTGAGCAGCCGAAGAGTTTGTGTTCAATAGGATGGTTCTGTCTCAAAGCTGGCAAAGGCTTTAAAGACTGCTCTTTGAGGAAGTCCTTTTAGAGTTTAACATTCTGCTTTAATCTAATGAGAAAACAGTCAATGCTGGCACTTAACCAAGGGAATTTTTTCCCCCAGGTTGCGATTACCTAATTCATTTCCAAGAATTAGCAGCAGATACTTCTCATTCTCATTCCCATAGTAAAATGGAAAAATTAGTTGTATCCCCCAAATTCTTGAAATAAGTCAAAATGATTTTTGATGAAAAAATTAATAAGATAATTATTTTATCACCCCAAGAAATGAATAGCACTTGGTCTTGAGTACCAAATGTGAGACAATTTTAATGACCAAGTTGTGGAATCTGGAATCTAGTCCTGATGTTCAAAGGGATATCAATAGGATTCAATATTCAAAGGGGAGATAGGGGGTTGAGAGAACACAGTTAAAGGCAGTGTTTAAAAAAAATATAGAACATTTTGTGTTTATACTATGATTGTTTTTTAAATCCTTCAATAAACATATTACATATATTTTAAATGAGGACAAAATAGAAACTTTTTCAGATAAAAGAAAACTGAGAGAATTCATTGCCGGGAAACCTGTATTAAAAGAAGTTTTTCAAGCTGAAGGGAAATGATGCTGAATGTAAAGTCAAATCTATATACAGGAATGAAGAACACCAAAAATGGTAAATAAGTGGGTAAGTAAGAGATTTTCTTATTTATTTTCTTCCGAAAATTTTCCTAAATGACAATTGACTGTTTTAAACAAAACTAAGGTGATAAAAATCAGAAAACAGTAGTTATTTAACCAGGGGAGCAGTGGTGCAAATGTTCTATATCTTGATCTAGGTAGCATTGTATGTGTACGTATGTAAGTTAAAAGTCATCAAACCTTCACAAGTCATACCTGATTTTACTATGTGTAACTCTTCTTCAATAAAGTAGTGTTAGAATGGAAAAAACATAAGGACACAGAAAGGTTTGAAACCAAGTGATATGAAAAGATAACAGGAAAATAATAGAAGAGAGTAGTGTAGCTGCATTAATATTTAATCTAAACAGTCTTTAAGGAAAAAAATATTACAGGTAAAATTTGTACTTTACAATAATAAAATGTTTAATATACCAAAAAGATTTTTAAATGTAGCCTCAAATATAAAGCCAAAATTGACAAAGCTAGAAGTGAACAATATAAAAATCTACCTTCATAGTAGGACATTTCAGCACATTTTCCCAGGAATTGATAGATCAAACAGGGAAAAAAAAAATCACTAAGTTTATATAAGATTTGAACAGTAAAACTAATAAGCTTAATGTAATGGACATATATAGACTATGCAACCCAACAATTGGAGGTGCACCTTCTTTTCAGGCACAAAGGATATATTTACAAAGATTGACTAGAGTGGGGGCTTCCCTGGTGGCGCAGTGGTTGAGAGTCCGCCTGCCGATGTAGGGGACACGGGTTCATGCCCCAGTCCGGGAAGATCCCACATGCCGCGGAGCGGCTGGACCCGTGAGCCATGGCCGCTGAGCTTGCACGTCCACACCCTGTGCTCCGCAACAGGAGAGGCCACAACAGTGAGAGGCCCATGTACCGCAAAAAAATAAAAAATAAAATAAATAAATAAGATTGACCAGGTATCAGACCATACTTACAGCAAGCCTCAAACAATTCCATTTACCTCAATGTAATTAAATGAAAAAGTCAATGATCAAAACAATATTAGCTAAGAAATCTTTTAAAATGCCCTACTAAACTACTTGTTGGTCAAGGAAGAAATAATCATGTAAATAAAGGTGGGAGTACTGCTATTAATCAGAGCAGAGAGATGGTGTGGTTGTTGGGAAAGAATGTGGAGTTCACAGGTGTTTGGGGTTTGTTTTAACATGGGGGATATAAGAGTGTTTTGTGTATTAATGGGGAGGATCCTCATTAATGATGCTGCTGGTCAGGACAGGGGCAAGTAATTGCATTTACACACACACACACACACGCACACAAGAAACAAGTTTCATGAAGTAATACCCTCACTTATGGGTACTTACCCTTACTTTTGAGACATAAACTCAGATATTTTCTAACATATTTTATTATTTCTATTTTATTCTATTTTTTATGAGAAATTCATATTTAATGAAGTTGTATTGGAATACAGCTATGCCTATTCATTGGTTTATCTAAGACTGAGTCTGAACCACAGCAGCGCAGTCCAGGAGTCAAAACGCCCAAAGAATTAACTATCTGGCCCTTTGCAGAAAAAGTGTGCTGACCCGACCCTGATCTAAAGGATCATTTTTCCCATTACTTCTGATACGATGTTTAGTGCTGTAGGGGGCCTTCCAGTGGTTCCCAGTCCTGGCTTCACACTGGAATCACTGCAGGGGCTACTAATTTGAGCCTCTCTGGAGGTGAGCCCAGGAATCTATATTTACAACCAGTGCAGTCAGCCAGTAGGATTCTGTGCTGTGAACTCCCGGCTAGTAGATGGATAAGTTGTTAAGCCCCAACATTTTGTTATCCCTGTGAGGGGAAATGCCTTCCCAAAGAGGATGAAGATTGACATTGGCAAAACCCATATTTCCTGCTACCAAGAACACTACTTGTAGGGCTCTCAGAACTGAGTGCTTTATTCTATTTTTTAAAAGCTGGTAGCAACTAATTATTTGATTTCACAACCCTAGCAGGTAGTAATCTAAAGTTTGAAAAATCCTACTACCAAATGACTTAATCCTTGCCATTCTTTCTTCTCTCCTGTTTTCCAAGTTGAAGGCAGTGGTCTCAATAGTTTTTTTTTAATAGGCTATGGGATAGCTCATACTCACCATCATAAGAATGCAGCCACCCTATATTTACAAAATGCCTTAGAGTCTTCTGAATGCTGACTCCTGCTTTCTTTCCATGCAATACCCCCAGCCCAATGATGTAAGTAGCACAATGCATTATCCACATTTTATAACTTAGGAAACTAAGGTTAAAAGATATTAGGCAATTTGACCAAGGTCACAGAGTCAATTAGCAGCACACCTATAACTGGTAACTGGCTATTCTGTCTCCAAAACAGTATTCTTTACTGTCCCTATCACCAAAAACCAAAATGTAAGCTAAGACCTGAATTCTACCACATTTCGGGAGACCCAGAATAAACGAAATAGGTGGGATAACAAAGAAAAAAGGATCCTAGTTGGAAATCAAAGGAGTGGGGAGAGATACATAAGAGGCAACGTAAATTCTAATGTCCTATGGACAAAGGGCTAATATAAATATATATGTATACATGCAAAGCAGGATAGCTTATCATTGAGATCACTTATAATAATAAGTGCTTATCCTTACTTGCTAATTCATTTATGTTGGGTTATCATTCAGACTTAAAATTGATGTCTTTGTACAAATTATCAAGTTAATAGAGGTCTGGTTTTCAATAATAAAACATGAAAAAGAAACAGCTATTCAAAAATTCTTGCTTTAAAAAGAAAAAACATGCCTTCATTCTCCTTGGCATCACGAGAAATATTCCCTCAGGAAATTAAAAATCATCCACCATTGTGTGCCTATCTTACTTCCATGATACAATTACAGAAGCACTGAAGATTAGAAGACAAAGGCTTAACTGTTTTTAGAGATAAATTTATTTCCTGTAAGAACATAGACTATCTCCTGTATTTATATACACCTTACAGATCCTAAAACAGATGGTGATAACAAAATAAACCTCTATTTAAATTGAATAATAGCAGAAAGTTAACAAGCACTGGTTCCAGATTTTTAAAAAAAACAAAGAGAAGCACATGTGTTTTCCTTACACCACTGTCTAATGTGGTTGGAAAACACACACAACAGCGATTTACCCTAGGAGCTTTTTGTGTTGCCAGTTTTGGCGAAAAAGCTTCTCTATAAGAGATCTATCAAATAGAAAGTTTTGATAAACTTTCTATTTGATAAACACTTCTAAAAGAGATAAACTACTCTGGAAATGCTGTGATACCGATCATAAAGTTGTTTCAAGGAAGGTTTTAAGATTGCTCATTGGAAGCCCATGCATGGGGTCACAACTTGGGAGCTACCTTGAAAAAATTTTGAATTAACTTGTAGAGACACTTCCAAGGTGATTTAAGGACAGTCTTTTGGAGTTGATTTTAAACAATGACAACCAGGTTTAGTGTCTCTACTCTTTGGAAAACCAAAGATTTAATTGGAAAAGCACTTAACGTTGTCTGCTATGTTACTGGAGTTCTTTTCTTGCATAGTGTTTGTATTATTTTTAACTACTCTCTTTGTATAATCTTGCCCTGTGTTTACCCTACAGTTCCCTTTTGTTTCCTTGTCAACACACTCACTCCCGACCAGCAGATTCTATTATTTTAGCTTACTCAGTGGCTCTCAGATTGTTCATTGAGAAGATCACATCACATCTCACCACAGCTGTTGGCAACATGTCTCGCATGAAATAAATTTTATTTCTTCAATATATAGTTCAGTTAACTTATTTTATCAGTGAACTCAAATGTCCTTTTAAAAATCTGAAAAGGTTTTGAATTTAAGATACAAAAGTATGGGGCTTCCCTGGTGGCGCAGTGGTTGAGAGTCTGCCTGCCGATGCAGGGGACACGGGTTCGTGCCCCGGTCCGGGAGGATCCCACATGCCGCGGAGCGGCTGGGCCCGTGAGCCATGGCCACTGAGACTGCGCGTCCGGAGCCTGTGCTCCGCAACGGGAGAGACCACAACAGTGAGAGGCCCACGTACCGCAAAAAAAAAAAAAAAGATACACAAGTATGCCAGTCTCTAAGGTCTTTTCTAGGATCAGGAAAGGAACACAAATATCCACAATACTATTTACACATAGAAGCTAGATCTTTGAAAGTAATGAACACTCTGCATTCTACTTTCAATTACTAAGTTTTCACTGTAAAAATTGTTATACCAAGTGGAAACTTTGAAGTGCTTTCATTTTCAGTCCACAGGCTTGGAGTGAGGCTCCCAGCATTTGCTTCAGGAGTGACTATAGTGTACCACCCTGTTTGCCTGATTGGTTCAAAACTGGGCCAATGACATAGCAAGGCCACTCAGAGGGATTTTTACTGGAAATAAAAACAGGGAGTTCTCTCTCTCTCTCACTCACTAGAAATCTCTAACATTTCACTCTCATCTTCTTCATCTTCTCCAGTCAATCTAATGTCAAGTTCTAATTTTTAAAAATTCTTTTGTACTATTTTAAAATGCATCCCTTTATCTCACTCAATTCCTTATCATTTTAGCCTCACTTAATTTCTATTGACTCCTAACTAGTTTCCCTGCTTGGCCCCCTTCTAAGCCATCCGATTGTCAAAATAATTTTTTTTAACTACCATTTTCATCATGTCACATTAACAGTTCATATTCTCAGTGATACAGGCCTAAAAACTAGGAAGAAGCATCCACTCCTCTTTCCTCATTCTTCATAGTAAGCTGGTCACCAAGTCCTGTCAAGTCTACCTCCATAAAGTCATCTCTAAATATCCTCCTTGGGGACTAAAATATGAGGACATCATTTGAAAAGAAAGAAAGAAACAAACAAACAAACAAACATACAAAGAAAGAAAGAAAGGCAGAAGAAAAAAATGCAAATGGCTCTTAACATCATGAAATCATACTCAGCCTCATTAATAACAGAAATGTACATTAAAATTATATAACTGAATACTTCATGCCTGCTAGGATGGCTGTATCTAAAAAGCACAGAAAATAACAAGTGTTGACAAGGATGTGGAGAAATTGGAACTATCATACTACCAGTAAAAATGTGAAATGATGGAGCTGCTGTGGAAAATAGTTTGGCAGTTCCTCAAAATGTTAAACAAAAAATTACCATATGACTCAATTATTCCATTCTTAAGTATTTACCCAAAAAAACCTGAAAACGTACTCAAACAGATAGTTTTGTACCAATGTACACTGAAGCATTACTCACAATAGTCCCAAAGTGGAAACAACCAAAGTGTCCATCAACAGATGAATGAATTAACAAAATGTGACCTACATACAATGGAATATTAGTCAGCCATAAAATGAATGAAGGTCTAATAGATGCTACAACATGAATGAACCTTGAAAACATCAAACTAAATAAAATAAGCCAGTCATAAAAGTACAAATATTGTATGACTCCACTTATATGAAATATCTAAAATAAGCAACTTTGTAGACAGAAAGTATATTATAGGCTACCAGGCATAGAGGGTGGGCAGACTGGGGAGTTACTGTGAATGGCTGCAAAGTTTTTGTTTGGGGTGATGGAAAAGATTTAGAAACAGATAGTGGTAATGGTTATACAATACTGTGAATGTAATTAATGCTGCTGAATATACACTTAAAATGGTTAAAATGGCATATTTTACATTATATATATTTTATCACAATAGAAATTTTACTTACATTACGGTAAATACTTCCTTATTAGATCGGCAAAGATTGAACATTTTGAGGCTGTATTACTGTTTGAGGCTACATGGAAACTGGTAGTCACACGATGCTGGTAGGGATGTAGAAAGGTACAATCCCTATGGAGGAGAATTTAGGAATATCTAGCAAAATTACATATGTCTCCTCTACCTTTTAACTCAGCAATTCCACTTTTAGGTATCTATCTTAAAGATACTGCAAAATTACAAAATGACATATGCCCAAGATGTTTCATGTCAGCACTATTTATAACAGCAAAAGGCTGGAAATGAGGGGAATAGAGATGATTCAGAGGTTCCCAATTTTTTTAAGCCCTTAGTTTTTTAGAGCAGTTTAAAGTTCACAGCAAAATTGAAAGATATATATATACACACACACACTGGTTTTGTAAGAAACCACCGAACTGTCTTGGAAAGTGGCTGTACCATTTTGCATTTCTACCTGCAGTGTATGAGAGTTCCTGTTGCTCCACATCCTCAGTAGCATTTGGTATGTCAGTGTTCCAGATGCTGGTCTTTCTAATAGGTGTGTAGTGTTTTAATATGTATTTCCCTAATGACATATGATTCTTTTCATAAGTTTATTTGCCATCTGTATACTTTCTTTCATGAGGTGTCTGTTAATGTCTTTGATCCATGTTTTAATTGGATTGTTTTTCTTATTGTTGAGTTTTAAGAGTTCTTTGTACATTTTGGGCAACAGTCCTTTATCATATGTGTCTTTTGCAGATGTTTTCTCCCAGTTTATGGCTTGCCTTCTCATTCTCTTGATATTGTCTTTGTGAAGCAGTTTTTAATTTTAATAAAGTCTAGCTTATCAATTATTTCTTTTATGAATCATATATTTCATGTTGTATCAAAAAAGCCATCCTATGATCCTATGTTATATTCTAGGAGTTTTATAGTTTTGCACTTTAAGTCTATGATCCATTTTGAATTCATTTTTGTAAAGAGCATAAGGTCTATGTCTAGATTCATTTTTTGCATGCAGATGTCCAGTTGTTTCATCACCATTTTTGAAAAGACTATCTTTGCTCTATAGTATTGTCTTTGTCTCTTTGTCAAAGACCAGTTGACTAGACTCATTTGGGTCTATTTATGGGCTCTCTATTCTATTACATCGATCTATTTGTGTATTCTTTCACCAATACCACAGACTACTGCAGATTTGTAGTAAGTCTTGAACTCGGGTAGTATGAGTCCTCAAATTTTGTCCTCCTCTTTCAATATTGAGTTGGCTATTCTGAATCCTTTGCCTCTGCATACAAACTTTAGAATCAGTTTGTTGATATTCACAAAATTACTTGCTAGAATTTTTACTGGAATTACACTGAATCTATAGATCAAGTTGGGATGAACTGAAATCCTGACAATGTTGTGTCTTCCTGTCTATGAACATGGAATATTTCCCCATTTATTTAGTTTTTCTTTGATATCACTCATCAGATTTTTGTAGGTTTCTCACACAGATCCCGTACATATTTAGATTTACACCTAAGTATTTCATTTGGGCAGCAGTGCTAATATAAATTGTATTGTGCTTTTAATTTTAAGTTCAACATGATCATTGCTGGTATACAAAAACGTAATTGATTTTTGCACACTAACTTCATTTCCTGCAATTTTGCTAAAAACGCTTATTAGTTCCAGGAATTTGGTTTTGCTTTTGTTTTTGCTTTTTGACAATTCATTGGGATTTTCACATAGATTATCAGGTCATCTGCCAACAGAGATAGTTTTATTTCTTCTTGGCCAGTCTGTATGCCTTTTATTTCCTTTTCCTGTCTTGTTGCATTAGCAAGGACTTCAAATATAATGTTGGAAAGAAGTGGTGAGAGGAGTCATCCTTGCCTTGTCCCTGATCTCAGTGGAAAGGCTTCACATTTCTCACCATTAAGTATGATGTTAGCTGTAGGTTTTTTGGTAAATACTCTTTGTCACAAGTTTAGGAAAATTCTCCTCTAGTCCTAGTTTACTGAGAGTTTTTAACATGAATGAGTGTTGGATTTCATCAAATGCTTTTTGTGCATCTATGATGTGATCATGTGATTTTTCTTTTTTAGGCTGTTGATGTGATGGATTACATTAATTGATATAACAATGTTGAACTAGCCTTGCACAGCTGGGATAAATCCCACTTGGTCATGATATACTGTTCTTTTTATACATTGTTGGATTCAATTTGCTAATATTTTGTTGAAGATTTTTGCATCTATGTTTATGAGAGATATTGGTTTGTAATTTTCTTTTCTTGGAATATCTTTGTCTGGTTTTAAAATTTGGATAATAATAATGGCCTCATAGAATGGGTTAGGAAGTACTGCATTCCCTTTGCTTCCATTCTCTGAAGGAAATTGTAGACAATTGATATAATTTCTACCTTAGATATTTAGTAGAATTCATTGGTGAACCCTTTTGGGCCTGATGTTTTCTGTTTTGGAAGGTTATTAATTATTGATTCAATTTGTTTACTAGATATCAGCTTATTTAGATTGTTTATTCTCCATGTGTGAGTTTCAGCAAATTGTGTCTTTCAAGGAATTGGTCCGTTTAATCTAGGTTATCGTAGTTGTGAGCATTGAATTTGTCATAGTATTCCTTTATTATTCTTTTAAGGTCCATGGATCTATAGTGATATCTATTCTTTCATTTCTGATATTAATAATTTGTGCCCTCTCTCTGTTTTTCTTATTTAGCCTGGCTAAAAGTTTATAAGTTTTATTGATCTTTTCAAAGAGTTAGCTTTTGGCTTCATTGATTTTTGCTATTGATTTCCTATTTTCAATTTCATCGATTTCTGCTCTAATTTTTATTATTCCTTTTCTTCAGTTTACTTTGGATTTAATTTACTCTTCTTTTTCTAGTCTCCTAAGGAGGAAACTTAGATGATTGAGTTTAGATCTTTCTCCTTTCTAATATATGCATTCAATGCCATACATTTTCCTCCAAGCACTGCTTCAATTACATCTCACGCATTTTGACAAGTTGTGTTTTCATTTCACTTCATTTTCAAAATAATTTTGAATTTCTCTTAAGATTTTTTCTTTGTCTCATGTGATGTGTGTTGCTTAATCTCCACATATTTCAGAATTTTTTAGTTATCTTTCTGTTATTGATTTCTGGTTTAATTCCATTGCGATCTGAGGGCAGGCATTGTATAATTTCTATTCTTTTAAGTTTGTCAAGATGGGTTTTATGGCCCCAGATGTGGTCTGTCTTGGTGAATGTTCCATGTGAGCTTGAGAAGAATGTGTATTCTTCTGTTTTAGATGAAGTAGTCTATAGACGTCAATTGTAACCAGTTGACTGATGGTGTTGTTGAGTTCAACTATGTCCTTACTGATTTTCTGCCTGCTGGATCTGTCCATTTCTGATAAAGGGATATTTGGGAAATTCTTTCTCTCTCCTTCACTTTTGAAGGATAGCTTTGCACAGCAGAGAATTCTAGGTTGGTGGTTTTTTCTCTCAACATTTAAAAATATTTTACTCTATTCTCTTCTTGCTTGCATGGTTTCTGAGGAGAAGTTGGATGTAATTATTTTTTCTTCTGAGCTAAAGTATTTTTTCTCCCTATGACTTCTTTCAGGATGTTATCTTTATCTTTTATTTTCTTTACTTTGAAAATAATATGCCTATATGTAGTATTTTTGGCATTTATCCTGCTTGGTGTTCTCTGAGCTTCCTAGATCTGTGGTTTGGTGTCTGACAATAACTTGGTAAAATTCTCAGTCATTGTCATTTAAAATATTTCTTCAGTTCCTTTCCCTCTTTCTTCTCATTCTGGTATTCTCATTATGTATATGTTACACCTTCTGTAGTTGTCCCATAGTTCTTGGATATTCTGTTCTGTTTTATAGTCTTTGTTCTCTTTGTTTGTTTGGTTTGGGAGGTTTCTATTGATATATCCTCAAGCTCAAAGATTCTTTCCTCAGCCATGTCCAGTCTAGCTCATCAAAGTCATTCCTTATTTTTGTTACAGTGTTTCAATCTTCAGCATTTCTTTACTGTTCTTTCTTAGGAATTCTTCCTCTCTGTCTACATTGCTCATCTGTTTTTGCATGCTGCACATCTTTACCCATATTAACAGTATATTAATCATAATTGTTTTAAATTCTCAGTCTGATCATTTCAACATCCCTTCCATATCTGGTTTTGATGCCTGCTCTTCAAATTGTGTGTTTTGACTTTTAGTATGCCTAGTAATTTTTTCTTGATAGCTGGACATGATGTACCAGGTAAAAGCAATTGCTGTAAATAGGCTTTTAGTAACGTGGTGGTAAAATTTGGGGAGATGGAAAGTGTGGGAAGAGGGCAAGTGTTTTATAGTCCTATGGTTAGGTTTCAATCTTATAGTGAGCCTGTACCTCTGGATGGTGAACTTCGCAGTGTTTCTCAGTCCTGCCCCCTCCACCATTAAGTGGGATAGGATGGTTATAGCTGACTAGGGTTGGGTATTTCCCTTCTGCCAGGTCAGTTATGTTCTGCTAATACTGAAGCAGGTTAGGCTCTGGTTAACTAGATTTTTTCTGAGAGCAGGGCTTGTTAAGAAGAACAGAGTGCTCAGGCACATTTCAAAATGGTTGATTTGCCCTCCCTCTACTAGAAGCATGAGGGTTTTTTTATCCAATATTCACTATGACACCCTGGTTGAGCTCCTGGAGATAAAACTCACAAAAATGTGTGTGTGTGTGTGTGTGTGTGTGTGTGTGTGTGTTTCAGGGTTGGGGGGGATTCTGATGGCTAGATTCCCCTGGATTTTTAATCTCTCATACTTGTCCATACTGAGCTTCCAGAAATTCCTCAAGTTTTCTTATCTCAGTACCGGTTCCTGTGGCAGTTCCCACTCATGGGTCTTTAGTTCAGTAAGCTGTGATTCCCTGTATCCTCCTGTCTGTCTCTCCAATCTCGGGGCAGTGCTTTACCTCGTGTCCTCACCTCTCTTACAGATACATGAAGAGTTGCTGATTTTTCAGTCTGTTCAGCTTTTCCCTTGTTAAATGGAATATCAACATCCAAGCTCCTTACATGTGGAACCAGAAACCCAAACTTTCTTGATTACAACATCCTTAATGAGTCAGTAATTTTTTAACTGAATGCCTGAAACAAAAGAAACATCTAACAGTTCTGTTTATTAAATAGTTAGGTCCAGCTTACATAATAAATATTTATGTCCTAACATCTTAGTAGCCATTTGAAAAAGAATAACACACATTAATTGAAATAAAAGGTAATTTTTTCCTTAAATAACCTTAGCAAGGAGATGTGTGAACCTATTTGGTGCTGTATAACTTCTCAAACCTTAATATCAGATTGAACCCCAACTCCCTCATTTTCTACTCCACATTGATTTTCATGTGATATTTGCCTTCTATCACAGCAACCACCAGAAATCCAGCTTTGCAAAGCTGTGACATCACCAAAAGGAATATGCCACAATCTAAAGTTGAAACAGCGATTTACTTCAAGCTAGTTGTTTGTGCAGTCTGAAAAATATCAAATATTACTGTGTTTCTCTCAAGAATTTAGAACACCTTACAGTGCACTTGAGAGTTAGCTGCAATGCCCTGGGGATTGATAAATGGTACATCCACCCAAAGGAGTCATATGCAGCTGTAAACAATTGTGAGCAGTATCTTTTTATCTGCCTATGCAATGATCTTCAGTATGTGTTGTTAAGTAAGTAAGATGGGAAGAAAAAGTGTATAAAGAATATTAGCAAAAGAAGGAAAAAATATGAATATAAATGCATCTTTCTTATATTTAAAAACTGGGAGGAGAAACCATAAAATTATTTCTAATATTCCCCTACAGACACAGGAAGGTAACAGAGTGGAGGGGTCTGAGATATAAGTTAGATTTTTCTAAATATACCCTGCTTTTTACTTAGGAAATGTACACATATTTTACATAATTACAAAACAATTTTTGAAAGCAATCTCTAAAAATAGAAAGCTAAATGAGGCAAATGAACTTAACTTCATATTGATTTTGTGGCATAACCACACAGAGAGTAACTACTTCATGTCATTTAAAAAAACAGGAATATAAAGCTAGTGGGAAATTATTCAAAGGTATTAAGAACTACAAAGACATATTAGGCTGTCACCAGTTATCATATTCTTGCTGGTAGTGTTGGTGTTGTTACTCAGAGACTATTTTGTGTGTGCTATGGGTTAAAACAAATAAGTAATTAGTTGATGTTGTTGAGAACTTAATGTGAAACGAAGTAGATACAGATGTAAACTATATAAGAGTAAAGACTCCTAGTCCTGTAGTTGAGTTGGAAGAGTCAAAATGAGTTCATGATATATTTTGTCTTAAAATATACATATATTTCTTAACTCTACCCCCAGAGCAGCATCCAGCATCAATCCAGCCCTACAGAGGAAAGCCAGTATAACACCATAACTAGTTCATTTCTTTTCCCTTTAGTGGAGACAATGTCCCCTGGGCCCTCCTGGGAAGCAGTCACCTGGTGGGTTCTCTGGTTTTATATAATTAATTGACACCACTATACACACTTCTATTAGCCTTTTAAACCTCTTTCTCAATTCTCAGACAAAGGCAGTTCCAGCATCTCAATTTCGTTTATTGTAGGTTGTTTCTTCCCGCCTCAAGCTTCAAGCAACCATCCCAGCAGGGTATTAGGATTGGTTCCAGGTGTACTTGTCAGAACATTTAAGTCCTGAGTTATGGAAGGATAAACCAAATCAGTGTACTCTCACTTACCCCACTTTATATTCTGTCCCTCAGCTCCAGCACTTTGAAATCCATTGCAAAACATTTTACCTTGATTTCTGCCAGTACACGCTAGCCAGGTCCTGCAGGTTTTGGGGTGACTAAGCCCTTTCCTCCTACAACAGGAAAAATAATTTTCAGGTGGCCTGTGCTAAGACCTAATCTTAGTTATTGGTTTAGAATAATGGGATGTAAGGGCAGATCCAAGGAAGTCAAGTGTCATCTTATGAGGCTGCTGCCTCAGATGAGGACTTTCCATGGTATCCAGGCAATGGAAATGGGGAGTGTGGGAGTGGACCAATTATATTAGCAAATGGAATCTGGGAGTTGGAGGTTTTCAAGTACATCCACCCAATATCCCTATCTTGCTTCTCTAGGGCCTCAGCCCTTCCCTAAGGGTTTTGACTTTACTCTAGAAGACTTTACTGGTATAGTCTTCTTTCTAACTCTACTAATCTCACAGTTAGGACTTCCCTAGTGGTGCAGTGGTTAAGACTCCACCTGCCAATGCAGGGGACATGGGTTTGAGACCTGGTCTGGGAAGATCCGACATGCCACAGAGCAACTAAGCCCGTGTGCCACAACTACTGAGCCTGCACTCTAGAGCCCGCGAGCCACAACTACTGAACCCACATGCCACAACTACAGAAGCCCATGTGCCTAGAGCTCATGCTCCACAAAAAGAGAAGCCACCACAATGAGAAGCCCGCACACCGCAATGAAGAGTAGCCCCCGCTCACCGCAACTAGAGGAAGCCCACATGCAGCAATGAAAGCCCAACACAGCCAAAAATTAATTAATTAATTTTTTAAAAAATCTCACAATAAGGTCCTGGGCCTAATTTTCTGTACTATTTACCCTCTTGCTTCAGAATGTGAGGATCTCTTTAAATGCTACCCTAGAGGCCTTCTGACTTTCACATTGTAACTCAAGTTAATAGTTGACTGACCCGAACCAGTTATTTTCTTTCTTTGACATTTAACAACAAGCAACTAAATTCAAAATTTTTGTAATTATTATTGCCCTCTTACCTCTTAACTACTAGAGAAATTGTATTAGCAGTGCATCTTCTCCAGCTATTCCTAAGAAAATCAACCACAGGTCTCACTACTTGTGATGCTACAGCATACCAAGCATTGTCATCATCACACTTCCATCAGAAATGTGAGTTTTGTTTCCATCTGGTCAATAGTTATTCAGTTTTATAAACTTACTCCTGTATCAACTGTCTTGGTTGGTGGTGCCCCAGAAGCAGACACTGATTGAAGGATTCAGTGCAAGTAGCTGAATAGTTTATCTGTGAGGTGATCCTAGGAAATACCAGTACAGTAAGAATGTCAGTCAAGGAAGAAAAGGAAACCAGTAAAATCTATATTATCAAACAATAACAACTGTGGGCAACTGTAGCTTAATTCCACTGTAGCTTTATTCCTTCAATAAATGGTATAGAATACATGACTTAGAGTATCCCTACCCGAGGAGCAAGGGTTCTGGATTCCTTAGTTGAGGGCTCCATGAAGAGAAGGGTAATGCATAAATTTCCCAGAATTGCCATCCTGCCCATAAAGATCTCCAGTGACCAGAGAAAACCCTGAAGCAAAGAGGTATAGGAGCACCAGAAGGCAGAGAGCAGATGCAAGAAGAGCTACAATTCTGCTGCCTGGGGAAAGCAAACCACATTCACAGAAAGATAGACAAAATGAAAAGGCAGAGGACTTTGTACCAGATGAAGGAAAAAGATAAAACCTCAGAAAAACAACTAAATGAAGTGGACATAGGCAACCTTCCAGAAAAAGAATTCAGAATAATGATAGTGAGGATGATTCAGGACCTCGGAAAAACAATAGAGGCAAGGATGGAGAAGACGCAAGAAATGTTTAAAAAAGACCTAGAAGAACTAAAGAACAAACAAACAGAGACAAACAATACAATAACTGAAATGAAAACTACACTAGAAGGAATCAGTAGCAGAATAACTGAGGCAGAAGAACAGATAAGTGACCTGGAAGGCAATGGTGGAATTCACTGCTGGGGAAGAGAATAAAGAAAAAAGAATGAAAAGAAATGAAGACAGCCTAAGAGACCTCTGGGACAACGCAACAACATTCGCATTATAGGGGTCCCAGAAGGAGAAGAGAGAGAGAAAGGACCAGGGAAAATATTTGAAGAGATTATAGTCGAAAACTTCCCTAACATGGGAAAGGAAATAGCCACCCAAGTCCAGAAAGCGCAGTGAGTCCCATAAAGGATAAACCTAAGGAGAAAAACGCCAAGACACATAGTAATCAAATTGGCAAAAATTAAAGACAAATTATTGAAATAATAAGGAAACACAAGCTTTAAATGACACAATAGACCAGAGAGATATAATTGATATTTATAAGACAGTCCATCCAAAAACAGCAGGTTACACTTTCTTCTCAAGTGCATATGGAACATTCTCCAGGATAGACCACATCTTGGGTCACAAATCAGGCCTTGGTAAATTTAAGAAACTGGAAATCATATCAAGCGTCTTTTCCGACCACAACACTATGAGACTAGATATCAATTACAGGTAAAAATCTGTAAAAAAATACAAACACATGGAGGCTAAACAATACATTACTTAATAACCAAGAGATCACTGAAGAAATCAAAGAGGAAATCAGAAAATACCTAGAGACAAATGACAATGAAAACACGATGATCCAAAACCCATGGGATGCAACAAAGCAGTTCTAAGAGGGAAGTTTATAGCAATAGAAGCCTACCTCAAGAAACAAGAAAAATCTCAAATAATCTAATCTTACACCTAAAGGAACTACAGAAAGAAGAACAAACAAAACCCGAAGTTAGTAGAAGGAAAGAAATCATAAAGATCAGAGCAGAAATAAGTGAAATAGAAACAAAGAAAACAATAGCAAATATCAGTACAACTAAAAGCTGGTTCTTTGAGAAGATAAACAAAATTGATAAATCTTTAGCCAGACTCATCAAGAAAAAGAGGGAAAGGGCTCAAATCAATAAAATTAGAAATGAAAAAGGACAACTTAGAACAGACACTGCAGAAATACAGAGCATCCTAAGAGATTACTACAAGCAACTCTATGCCAATAAAATGGACAAACTGGAAGAAATGGACAAATTCTTAGAAAGGTATAACCTTCCAAGACTGAACCAGGAAGAACTAGAAAATATGAACAGACCAATCACAAGTAATGAAATTGAAACTGTGATTTAAAATCTTTCAACAATCAAATGTCCAGGACCAGATGCCTTCACAGGTGAATTCTATCAAACATTTAGAGAAGAGCTAACACCCATCCTTCTCAAACTCTTCCCGAAATTGCAGAGGAAGGAACACTCCCAAACTCAGTCTATGAGGCCACCGTCACCCTGATGCCAAAACCAGACAAAGATACTACAAAAAGAGAAAATTACAGACCAATATCACTGATGAATATAGATGCAAAAGTCCTAAACAAAATACTAGCAAACAGAATCTAACAACACATTAAAAGGATTATACACCATGATCAAGTGGGATTTATCCCAGGGATGCAAGGATTATTCAGTATATGCAAATCAATCAATGTGATACACCATATTAACAAACTGAAGGAGAAAAACCATATGATCATCTCAATAGATGCAGAAAAAGTTTTTGACAAAATTCAACACCCATGTATAATAAAAACTCTGCAGAAAGAGGGCATGGAAGGAACCTACCTCAATATAATAAAGGCCATACATGACAAACCCACAGAAACATCATTGTCAATGGTGAAAAACTGTAAGCATTTCCTCTAAGATTAGGAACCAGACAAGGATGTTCACTCTCACCACTCTTATTCAACATAGTTTGGGAAGTCCTAGTCATGGCAATCAGAGAAGAAAAAGAAATAAAAGGAATACAATTGGAAAAGAAGAAGTAAAAGTGTCACTGTTGGCAGATGACATGATATCATATCATACATAGAGAATCCTATAGATGCCACCAGAAAACTACTAGAGCTAATCAATGAATTTGGTTAAGTTGCAGGATACAAAATTAATGCACAGAAATCTCTTGCATTCCTATACACTAACAATGAAAGATCAGAAAGAGAAATTAAGGAAACACTCCCATGTAACATTGCAACAAAAAGAATAAAATATCTAGGAATAAACCTACCTAGGGGGACAAAAGACATGTATGAAGAAAACTATAACACACTGATGAAAGAAATTAAAGAAATTAACAGATGGAGAGATATACCATGTTCTTGGATTGGAAGAATCAATATTGTGAAAATGACTATACTACCCAAAGCAATCTACAGATTCAATGCAATCCCTATCAAATTACCAATGGCATTTCTTACAGAAATAGAAAAAAAAATCTTAAAATTTGTATGGACACACAAAAGAACCTGAACAGCCAAAGCTCTCTTGAGTGTGGTGGGTTGAACTGGGAGATTGGGATTGACATATATACACTAATATGTATAAAACTGATAACTAATAAGAAAAAAAAAAGAGGTATAGGAGCTGGCAGTAGGAAGCCAACAATTAGGAACTAAACCCTTTCTTTTTGCTCATCTACAACCACTTCTTCTTCCTTAGAAGAGAGGGTTCTTTTCTACCCTAGTGGCTTTGTTTGGCTGTCTTCTTTGTAAGACTCTCCTCATCTCCACCCCTTATACCTGACTGGATCTTTTGAAATTCTTCCTGGGTTTCAAGGTCTAATTAACCTACCAAATCTTCTCTCATTACCGCAATTGAAATTAATTCACCTGCTCCCCACTTTGCCACATCTGTTACTATAGGACTTTGTTTCTATCTCTAGCTCAGCACTTGGTACATTTTACACAGTAATAGAGTTATTTGAAAAAATCTCTATCGTGCCCACTAGATTTGAGTTATTTGAGGACCGAATCATACTGGCATTTCAAAATGTCCTAAAACTAGAACAGTGCTTAAAATACAATTTGTTTAATAAGCAACAATGAAATTATTCTATTCATTCATTCAACAAATATTTATTGAGCATCTACTAAGTACCAGGTCTAGTACTAACTACGTGGGATATAACAAAGAGCCAGAAAGGCATAGACACCACCTCCTCTTACCCCCATCATAAAACTTCCATCTTTTCTGTTAACTATTGCAGTAAGTCCAACATTTTTCTGCCCTCTAAAACATGTAATACTTCTTTTTTGACGCTTCCCCTGCCTTACCCTCTTCCATATAACTGTCATAACAGGTAATATCTATTACATACATACTACGGGCCTGACCATGTTACTTATTTTGACTCATTTCATCTTCACAACCACCCAACAAGGGTTGAATTATTAATTCCATTTTATAAACCTGAGGTGTGAGAGAACAGTGATTTGTACGGAAGTACAGAGCTAGCAGGTGGAAGGTGGTGGGGACGGCTGGAACTCAAAACACTGTTTTGTACTGCCTGTGTGAGTGTTATTCTTAATACTCCTCAAAATGCCCTCTCTAAGCATGGTAGACTCATGTCTGTGGATAATACCAACTGGAGTGCACTCCACCTCCATCCATCCAAACGCTTGAACTAGTAATTGTTATAATTGGATCCCTCTCCAGCACTGTTTGTGTTGTGTGTGTGTGTGTGTGTGTGTGCGTGTGTGTGTGTGTGTGTGAGCATATCAAAGTTTAGAATTCTCTATATTGAGCTATAGGAAAGATTTTTTACTAGTGATGAAGTTTTGATATTAAGAAATTTGTTCTCTTCTTCATTATCTTTCTTTGGTGTTCTGTAGCTTTACATCATAAATATTTAAACTTCTCTTTGAAATGCAGACAGAAGAAAATTATTAGCAGAATGACAATGAATAGCTCCTTCCTTCCCTTTAGATATATTCTGGTGTAGATATTTCCCTAATTTCCTTAGGGTACACAATTGAGGGTGAGGTGGAGGAAGGCTAAAATGTTAAAATAAAAACAAAAATAGGGGGCCTCCCGGGTGGCTCAGTGGTTAAGAATCCACCTGCCAATGCAGGAGACACGGGTTCAAGCCCTGGTCTGGGAAGATCCCACACGCCGCGAAGCAACTAAGCCTGTGCACCACAACTACTGAGCATGTGCTCTAGAGCCTGCAAGCCACAAAACTACTGAAGCCCGGACACCTACAGCCCATGCTCCACAATGAGAGAGGCCACCCCAATGAGAAGCCCACACACCACAACGAGGAGTGGCCCCCATTCGCCACAACTAGAGAAAAGCCCGTGTGCAGCAACGAAGACCCAATGCAGCCAAAAATAAATAAATAAAATAAACAAATAGGATATAATTAAGCTAAAAACTTTTGCACAGCAAAGAAAACCACAAACAAGAGGAAAAGACAACACTCAGAATGAAAGAAAATATTTGCAAATGAAGCAACGGACAAAGGATTAATCTCCAAAATACACAAATAGCTCATGGAGCTCAATATCAAAAAAACAAACAACCCAATTAAAAAATGGGCAGAAGACCTAAATAGACATTTCACCAAAGAAGACATACAGATGGCCAAGAGGCACACGAAAGGATGCTCAACATCACTAATTATTAGAGAAATGCAAATCAAAACTACAATGAGGTATCACCTCACACCAGTCAAAATGGCCATCATCAAAAACCCTACAAACAATGAATGCTGGAGAGGGTGTGGAGAAAAGGGAACCCCTTTTCACTGTTGGTGGGAATGTAAATTGATACAGCCACTATGGAGAACAGTGTGGAGGTTCCTTAAAAAACTAAAAATAGAACTACCATATGACCCAGCAATCCCATTACTGGGCATATGCCCTGAGAAAACCATAATTCAAAAGGACACATGTACCCCAATGTTCACTGCAGCAGTATTTACAATAGCCAGGACATGGAAACAACCTAAATGTCTAATGATAGATGAATGGATAAAGAACTTGTGGTACATATATGCAATGGAATATTACTCAGCCATGAAAAGGAACAAAATTGGGTCATTTACAGAGATGTGGATGGACCTACAGCCTGTCACACAGAGTCAAGTAAGCCAGAAAGAGAAAAACAATTATTGTATATTAACGCATATATGTGGAATCTAGAATATGGTACAGACGAACCTATTTGTAGGGCAGGAATAGAGACGTAGATGTAGAGAACAAACATGTGGACACAGTGGGGGGTAAGGGAGGGTGGGATGAACTGGGAGATTAGGTTTGACATAAATACACTACCATGTGTAAAACAGATAGCTAGCGGGAACCTGCTGTATAGCACAAGGAGCTCAGCTCGGTGCTCTGTGATGACCTGGAGCGGTGGGATGTGGGGGGAGGGAGGGAGGTCCAAGAGGGAGGGGATAAAGGTATACATTTAGCCGATTCAATTCATCATACAGCAGTAACTAAAACAACATTGCATAGCAATTTTACTCCAATAAAAATAAAAGAGAAAAGTTAGGTGTCTTCAGGAAAAGAATTATTTCAACTTCAATGTAAAGGGAAAATCAAAAGGGGAAAAAAAGGAATAAAATAAAATTATTTGATTTTAAAAACAAAATAGCAGAAGTTATTAATGATTTTTAAAGCCCTTTCTAATATACTTATTCAATTAATTTTCAAGGTCTAAATTGTATTAGTCAGTGATGTAGCCTCTATGCCATGTGTATCCTGAAACTGTTAGTATTTTTAAGATTCTATTGTGATGTCTAATGTAAGATTGGCAGTATTTAAATGATTCTGGCCTGCAGCACATCATCTCAGGCTGTGAATTCATTAAATTTGAAAAGAGGCAGGCAAAGATCCATTTTGAATGGGAGATATCCAGGAGAATGAGCAGGTTGGCCCAGGAGTTGCTGTTGGGTGCCTTTGAAGAATGGGAGCACACCTTTCCCTAAGTAAGAACTGAATGGTTCAGCATATGGTGTTTGTGAACACACATGCACCCTCTTGGTAAAACAGAAAACAGCCCTTGATTACCTACGCTGTCCAAATGATAATTATCCTACTGTCTCATCCATCATTGCTTGGTTTGAGCACTGTATAATTCATTTCCTACTCTTGGGCCTCTATAGGCTATGACAAGTACTACTGCAATATTTAGCATTGCGGGTTGGAAATGTGAAGTGAAGCATAGACACGGTACTTAGTTTGAGATGATTACACAACACTGTGACTTGTAAAAGTTTCTCAGAAATAAATAAGGTTCTCAGAATAAAAAAGTTTCTCAGAAATAAAAAAGGTTCTCAGAAATAAATAAGTTCATGAGTCAACTTGAGACCTTACGTGAAAAGAATGACAGCCAATAGAATCCCTGAGGATTCTCTGAGGGTGTGGCTTTCTGGTGAGATAATATTGGACTCTGAAGCTTTTCTTACTCACAGTGAAGAACACTTCAAACTGGCTTTAAGGATTCATTTTGTAGGCTTAAAAATCTACCTTTAGGAAAAGTGGGACTAGCAGGTAACCTAGTATGGAAAGAGAAAGAAATGAGCAAATAGATTCGCTCTTCCTGTGGGAATTCTGAGCCTCAAAAGTAATGTAAAGTGACAGTTTGATTTCCTTTTCTTCTTCAAAATCACCACAAAGTGATAATGACCTTGGGAGTCTGCGTGTGGCCCATTTGATTCGGTTTGGGCCCAAGGAAAAGCTAAAGGCTAGACATATTTTAACTGAGCTAAAACCAAGATAAACACATCCCTGAGGTCATTATTTCCATTAGCTGACACCCTGTATACAATATTAAAAGCATTGTAAAAACAATATATACTTTTCCAATGGTTTACTTTTGAGGAACACTTATCCACACTGTTTCTGAACTCTTGACTCAAAGTAAAAGTAACTTCTATTCTGTAGGGGAAGCAGTGTTTAAACAAACAAGTAAACAAACTATGGTTTACAGAGTAGAGTCACTTTCGTTCAGTAAATATCCTAAACACAGTGGTATAAAACAAGCCATGGAGGCTAACTAGAGTGCATGTTACATATATCAAACATGTGTAGAAGCGTTTAGCAGACAGTTTTTAGCAGATTACATAGTTATTGATCTTTGTAAGATATATCCCACCTGTTTCCAAAATCAATTGGAAGAAGCAGGCCCAATGCTCAGTATGAAATGAACTGCCAGTGAGCTAAGTTTTATTTTATACACATCTCAGATTAGATTGGGTTAAAAATAATTTTACATTATGATTTTGGTGCAGTCCTTTAAAAATCAACAGATTATGGCCAGTTGTGTGCAAATACTGTCGTAGAAGCTGATTCTACACGTCTAAAAGCTGTAATCCCATTATATACATAAGATTTATCTGATATCTCTAAGTCAACAATATAGTTCAAACAGAACTATTTATCCCTTTGTGTTAGCGAGTATTCTTCCATATACCTCTGTGCTACACAGACAGTTCTAATGTGAATTTAAATAATTCACATGACTCTAAAACACAGCCTAGTAATATTTTCAATCTCCTCTTTCTCCTTGAGCAAGTAGAAGTCTATTTCGACTTGTCAGCTAGGGGATTACCTGTTTGTGATTTCTAACAAATTTCAGACAAGTATATTGATTTTGATAACATTTATTTTATTTCTGTGATATTTAGGCTATGATGATTTGTGACTGAGCGTGCCATGTTGCAGAAAATGAAGGATGACTTTTTTCCAAAATGCCTATGCGTACATCAGAATAGCTAAAATGATAAAGACTGAAATACTACCTATTAGAGAACAGGTGACACTTCCACGTGTTGCTGGTGGGAGCGTAAAATGGTACAACCACTATGAAAAACGACTTGGCAGTTGTCACTAAAGGTAAATATATGCTCAAAATGTGACCCAGCAATTTTACTCCTAGGTTTATTCCTAAAAGAAATTAGTCCTTATGTCCACAAAAAGCCATGTACAAAAAAATTTTATAGCAGTACTCTTCTTAACATTGCCAAACTAGAAACAACCCAAACATTCATCAACAGTAGAATGGATAAATTATGGTATACTTATCCAGTGGAATACTACACAGCAATAAGCGAATGAACTTATGGTGTATGCATCAATATGGACGAAACTCATGTTTTGCAAAATACTCAAGATTCTAAACAACATGGTGTATGAGTCAATTTATATGCATTCTTAGGACACAAGAAGCTAACCTGTGGTGATGGGTGTCAGAATAGTGGTCATCTCTGGGAGACAGGGCACAGACGGAGAAGGAGCATGAGGTGATATCCTGCGGTGGGGAAACGTGTACCTTAATCTGGGTGGTAGTTACATATGCATATACAGAAGTTTAAAAAATTGAGCTCTAGTAAAATTCTTTTCTATATTTATATCATACTTTAATATTAAGACAAAGTAAATTCATTTATATGTAAAATTTGTAGAGATGTGATGTCACTAAAGATGACTGTATATATACCAGTACTGGTCATGCTATGTTACTAAATCAGATTCCCTTCTACTCCTGGGAGGACAGAGAAAGTCAGGAAAAAACAGGAAATACTGCTATTGATAGATAACATCTTAAGGAACTATGAAAATAGAATAGTCTGAATTCTCTTGACATCTGGACTCTATTTAGTATTGCCTTGGGCCAAAAGGTCACATCTACAAGAACACCTGTTGACATGCCTTTGCTGTCAGTTTCTTGATAGAAAGATCGAAAGTGGCTTCTCCACAAAATATTGAGGAAAGAGGCAGAAGAAAATTTTTGAAGGGCAGGAACACCCACCTGAGGAGAGGAAAACAGAAGAATTGGCGGTGACCGGATTAGTATTCTAGAACTAAGAGAAGAACCAAAACAGAGAACTAAGAAATATCAAGTTTAACCCCAGAACCCAGGGTTCCCCATGCACGGATTCAACCAACCACAAATTGACTGTACTACATCATTTTATATAAGGGACTTGAGCCTCCACAGATTTTGGTATTCTCCGGAGTCCTGGGACCACCCCAGCCCCATACTGAGAGACAACTGTACTACCATTTTAGAGGGGTCAAAAAATTACTGACACTATAATTCAGATGAGCATAGGAGACATAAGCTTCCTAATTTTGTATTCAACTGACATGGTCTTACTCATGGTTCTCTAATTGATGGGAAGTGAGAGAAAACCTACTTCTAGTCCTGGTTATTTTAAACCTAGTCTGATCCAACCACTTAATCTGTTCCTTTAGGTAGGCTCAGTATTTGGGGATAAATGCACAATTTATTTCCACTCATTCTTTTACTCTCTGTACATGGTGACATTTGGGTGTGTGGGGAGGAAAGAGCTCACGTGATCTCCTGTCAGTTGAGTGAAAGAATTTACAAAGGTGTCCCTTCGGTCTCTTCCCGGTCCCACTTGTGGAGGGCTGGTGTGGCATAACCCAGACACTGGGTCTTAGTGACTAAGCCATATGGATGGTGGTTCTGCTGACAACCATGGCCGATGAGTTTACAAATCATTCTTAACTGGCTTCATCAGGACTGAGTGGACCCTCTCAGCTCTTGCTGCTACATAACTGGCTGAGGCTCTGCCAAGTCCTCCATCCCGGTTCACTAGTCAGCCCCCGAGCGCATAGGCCCAGTGGACGTTGACTCAGTTCCGTGTCATCTGGGAATCAACGGATGCTCAATTGGACAGATCTTCATCTTGTTGCATGATGCTACTGTTGCACCCCGCGACTCTGCCGTCTTAACAGTGCTGTCCACCCCGTGTCATACAGTGATCTCCTGAAAAGTCTGAATCTGGGAGTGAGTCAAATGGCTTCTGTCCGTGAAACCTCCTCCCACTCATCTAATATATTTCTTCCTCTCAGCCAAGGGCTAGGAGGAGATACTCAAATTTATGTCTACTTTCCACTTTTTAAAAAAAATTTATTTATTTTAACATCTTTATTGGAGTATAATTGCTTTACAATGGTGTGTTAGTTTCTGCTTTATAACAAAGGGAATCAGCTATATGTATACATACATCCCCATATCTCCTCCCTCTTGCGTCTCGCTCCCACCCTCCCTATCCCACCCCTCTAGGTGGTCACAAAGCACCAAGCTGATCTCCCTGTGCTATGTGGCTGCTTCCTACTAGCTATCTATTTTATGTTTGGTAGTGTATATATGTCCATGCCACTCTCTCACTTCGTCCCAGCTTACCCTTCCCACTCCCCATGATCTCAAGTCCATTCTCTATGTCTGTGTCTTTATTCCTGTTCTGCCCCTAGGTTCTTCAGAACCATTTTTTTAGGTTCCATATATACGTGTTAGCATATGGTATTTGTTTTTCTCTTTCTGATCAATGGAACAGGATAGAAAACCCAGAGATAAACCCATGCACATGTGGTCACCTTATTTTTGATACAGGAGGCAAGAATATATGATGGAGAAAAGACAGCCTCTTCAATAAGTGGTGCTGGGAAAACTGGACAGCTACATGGAAAAGAATGAAATTAGAACACTCCCTAACACCATACATAAAAATAAACTCAAAATGGATTAAAGACCTAAATGTAAAGCCAGAAACTATCAAACTCTTAGAGGAAAACATAGGCAGAATACTTTCCACTTCTCTATTTCTGTTCTCATGATCCTCTAAAGCCAGAAGCAACTGGCTTTCCTTTCTTACTTCCTATGTCATACCCGTTTCCAATCAGATAACGGCAATCTTCGTTATTCCTCATTAATGGTGAAAGGGTTATCCTCCCTAAAGTCTGGTAAAAATGCTGAAATTCAGGCCACTTGACCTAGATTTTTAATATATTCAATCAGGGTCAAAGGAGGTCCTTTGTTTTGCTTTTTGTTTTTTCAACAAAGCCCAAGTTTCGAGTCTATTATCTTGATGCAAAATCCAATTTTGAATTTCAGAAGCTGAATTTCAACTCTTTTTATTGTTCCTGTAACTTATTCCCCATTTGTTCCCACCCATCCTCTGCCCACTCTTACCCCAGGCAGATGAAGGGTCAATTAGGAAGAAAATCTTCCATGTAGAACACTCATATTTTTTAATAAAATATATATCCCATTAAATCTAAGACTTAGGCTCTGTATCAGGGTGGTTAAGAACACGCTTTGGGGGCTTCCTTGGGGGCACAGTGGTTAAGAACCCGCCTGCCAATGCAAGGGGACACGGGTTCGAGCCCTGGTCCAGGAAGATCCCACATGCCGTGGAGCAAATAAGCCAGTGCGCCACAACTACTGAGCCTGCGCTCTAGAGCCCGCGAGCCACAACTACTGAACCCACGTGCCACAGCTACTGAAGTCTGCGCGCCTAGAGCCCGTGCTCTGCAACAAGAGAAGCCACAGCAATGAGAAGCCCGCTCACTGCAACAAAGAGTAGCCCTCGCTCGCTGCAACTAGAGAAAGCCCACACGCAGCAACAAAGACCCAACGCAGCCAAAAATAAATTAAATAAATATATATATATATATATATAAGAACACGCCTTTGAAACCAGACAGTCTTAGGTTTCAGATTCTGTTCTGTAATTACCAGGGTCTTTACAGACTTTCTAAATATCAATATTTACTGCTACTGACTAAAAGGAAAACAGGACTCTAAGAGAAAAAGGGAAGTTCCAGTCATCAGCACATCATGCTCAGTTGCGTTCTCCTCCACATAGCTGTTATCAATACCCACTGAACCCCTATTATGGGCTTATTGCCTTTGTTGGGATGGCTGAAGCTCCATGAAGTTATGTAATTTGCCAAAGTCATGCAGCCCGAAAGTGGCAGAGCCAGGATTTTAATTTTAACTTCAGACCCCTTGACTCTGAAATCTATGTCGAACCCATTGCCCATTTCACAGACTGTGACACTGGAGTTCAGAAGACTTAACTTGCCTAGGGCAACACCACTGGTAAATTTATCCTCAGCCTGTGTTCTTTCC
Source organism: Neophocaena asiaeorientalis asiaeorientalis (assembly GCF_003031525.2). Classification (NCBI taxonomy): domain Eukaryota; kingdom Metazoa; phylum Chordata; class Mammalia; order Artiodactyla; family Phocoenidae; genus Neophocaena; species Neophocaena asiaeorientalis. The sequence goes on along the minus strand of NW_020176571.1, from coordinate 17,536,239 downwards.
ACTAGGCTATATTGCCTCTCACCAGTGCGGGGCAAGCACCATGCCTTGCGCATTCCTGTGATGCCTGCCACACACGGCATCTGAACACAAAAGGGCATCAGAGAATGTTAGAGCTGGCAGGAATTTCGAATCTGAGTAGAAATCTCTCAATTTGCTCACATGTCAATTCTGAAGCAGAGCTACACGACAAGAGCCAGGTCTAAAACCCAGATCTCCTGATCCCCTGATCTGCTTTCTTTCTCCTTCCTCCCTATACCACTAGATGTTTGTTTCTACTGTCCCCTTCCAGAGCCTAAAAGAAGAGGAAGAACAAGTGGTGGCAATCAGAAGAGAGTGGGTAGCCAATCCCACAAGTCTTCCAGGAGGAAAGGGACACTGGCCCAGGCCCAGGAAGTGTCCCCAGGGGCTTGTGTCGGCAGGAATCCCCACATCACCACGTGTGGATCTGAGAGGAGAACCTGGCAGATTCAATCTTCCAGTGACTCAAATGTCACAGCATAACTGTAGAGAAAGAATAATAGTGGAAGCTCGCTGGCCAATTTTCAACGGAACGGCTCAGGATGAGGAAGATTAAGAAAACTGCTGAGAGGATGATACTGACAATAATGAAAACCAATAGCTACCATTCATCGAGCACTTATGTGTCTGCCCACTTTGTGTACCAACCTGATAAAGTACAGTTATTATCCCCATTTTGTGGGGAGGAAACTTAGGCGGGCAAGGCTGAGGAAGCTGCCCAAGGACACACAGCTCGTAAGAGAGAGAGAGAGAGAGAGACCTTGGGTGTGAGCCCAGGTCTGCCTACCTTTAAGTCTGTGCACCTCAGCACAGAATCATAATAGCGGCCGTTAGGTACCCAAGCCTGCAGGAAGTGCTTAGAACAATGCATTATCTTCTTTCCTTTTCACAGAAACCCTGCCAACTGTGTATTAGTCTCTTCATTTTTATAGGCGAGGCAAAGAGCTTGGAGACACTAATTATTCAAGGTCACGCAGTAAGTTAGGAACAGAGACAAGATTCAAACTCCAATTGGTCTTATTCTGAAGCTCATCGTGACGGTAAAAATAACTGCAACAAAAAATTATCCCACTTGGCTAAACATAATATTAGTGGGAGTTGTCCATTTGACGGATTATTCACAACCAACTCCTAGTGATTTTGACAAGCTGCCTACAACCCGGGCCCAAAGTCACAGAAACAAGAGAAACATGAGTTTATTGAGTCATTTTCCCTGTGAGTGTCAAACTACCTCTCTGCAGAAAACTTACCATCCTAAGTGACAACAGCAGACACTTGCGTAATCGTCAACAGTCTTAGAATAAAGGTATTCATCCCTTTCCTACAGCCCCCTTCTTTTTAAATTGAATATAGTTGATTTACAATGTTGTGTTAATTTCAGGTGTAGAGCAAAGTGATTCAGCTGTTATCTATCTATCTATACACACATATATACGTGTATTTGTATATATATATTCTTTTTCAGATTCTTTTCACTTACAGTTTATTACAAAATATTGAGTAGAGTTCCCTTTGCTGTACAGTAGGTCATTGTTGGTTATCTATTTTATATATAGTAGTGTCTATATGTTAATCCCAAACTCCTAATTTATCCCTCCCCGCCTTTTCCCCTTTGGTAACCATAAGTTTGTTTTCTATGTCTGTGGGTCTATTTCTGTTTTGTATACAAGTTAATTTGTATCATTTTCTTTAGATTCCACATATAAGCAATATCATATGATATTTGTCTTCCTCTGTCTGGCTTACTTCACTTGGTATGATAATACCTAGGTCCATCCATGTTGCTGCAAATGTTCATTGAAGCACTATTCACAATAACCAAGACATGGAAGCAACCTAAATGTCCATAATAGATGAATGGATAAAGAAGATGTGGTATACATCTACAATGGAATATTACCCTGCCATAAAAAAGAATGAAATAATCTCACAGGCTCTCGATCTAACCTCGAATCACTTCTGATAAGGAAAAAAAAAACCTATGATAAAATATAAAAGATACATATAGCAAGAACCCAGGAAACCTTTCTCTCCCTGGAAAATTATAGAAATTACCCCAATAAAAAGTCAGTCCTGTAACAATTACTATTACTCTACGAGGAGGCTCATACTCTTTACATCTTTCATGTATGAACAATTTACCAAAAAGGAAATAGACATGGCTCTTAAATATCTGAATAAATGCTCCTCCTCATTCACAGAGAAAGGCAAACTAAAACACACAAAGTCAATTTTAATCATGGAGACTTGGTGAAGTTGTAGGCAGAAGTCACTCTCATGCATCAGTGGGATCCTTCAGGAGGGCAACTCTGCAACATTTATCAAATTTACAATTCATGTACCATTTGACCTAGCAATCTGCTCCTAAGAATTTATCCTTCAGATTTACTTACACAGATGCAAAATGACCTATTTATAAAGTTATTTATTGCAGATAGTTTTTAATCCACAAAAGATGTGAATAAATGTCCATCAGAATGGGGCTGGTCCTAAATCATAGTTCAACCATGCAGTGGAGCACCACACGCCATAGAAAGAATGAGAAGCTTTTCACATAGAGATGGAACAGATGATGAGATCTATTGTTAAGAGGAATATGCAACATGCAGCACAGTTAAGGCTGGATATTACTATGTCTATAAAAAGTTTGGAGGAGAAATTAAAAAGATGTGTACTCCTTACATATGAATAAAATATATTTGTGAAGATACACATGAAAATGCCAACATTCATTGCCCTTCAAGAAGGTTGGAGGAATAGACCCTCCCTTGTACCTCCTGAATTTTTAACCATATCTCCTATTCAAAATTTTTTCAAAAACTAATTTGTTTTAAGTTGCTTTCCTCACCTTGGGTGAGGTGCAGATAGACCAAGAGTAGGAAAAGATATTTTCTTTATATATCTCTGAATTGTTTTTATAAACATGTATACTTTTAATGTAAAAAACTCCAGCTAAGATTAAAAAGATAAATTTTCTTTCATAATTCCTAACAATATTTTTTGGCCATTAACAGAAAACAATTGTGCTCCTAAAGGTTCAAAAAAGCTGAACTGGCTATGTCTCTTTTTTCCTTAAGAATCAATTTCCTTTATTTCCCATTAGGTAAAGCATTTTTGTTTATTTAGCTTTGTTTATTTTTTTCCTAATGTGCCGTCCAGCTCAACATCTCCTTAGAAAGATAGTGATGCTTGAATTCAAACTGGAGATGCTTCTAGAGGTTTCAGTGCGTCCATTGTAGCTTTCTTTTGCACATCACAGAGTTCTGAAATTTGGTTATTGCTGGCCTTGCTCTGGTAAGTTTCCTTCTTAGAAAAAGCATTGTTGAAAATTCTACATTTTCACTTTCATTTGTGAACGTGGCCCTAGAAAGCTTTTTGATTTCTTAAATGTTTTCAAATGTTAATTGAAGAGCAGAGCAGCTGGACCAAATCATAAGCAGCATATCTTCAAGACACTCACTCTGTTCTTTATGAAGTGACATTTCCTACAATCCCAGGAAAATGTGAATAGATAGGAACTAAATGAAAAAACAAATAGCTCTTTTTTGATATGTGATTATAATGTACACAAAACATAAGAAGTTTCCCATTAGACATGAACCTGGTAAGATAAAAACTGTAAGTTATTGGCCAGTAACACTACTCTCCTAGCTAAGTTCCACGGAACAGTATATAAGATAGTCAAAGAAGCTTCAGTTTCTGTTAATGTATGAATTCATAAAATAGAACCAAACCTACACATGATCATATTTTGGCCCCATACATGGACTAAATATTCTTTAAACAAAACACTAGGGGCTGGTGAGTGGAACAGGAGGCCGGGATAGAAATCCTATTAGAAAATGCCATTTGAACATCATTTGTATTAAAAGCTACTTAGAACTAGGAAGAGTAATGGTAAAATCATTTCATAGGAGTTGTGATAGAACTTCATCTGTAGCTAGTCAGAACAACTGGAATCCTGGTTATCTCCAACACTAGTATTGCAGCCCTATATAACTATCCAAATAGCTAGTATGAAATCATATAAACATTTAAAAACTATGTACTTTGCCATTATGTAGTATAGACTCTGGCTATTCAAGGTGGGGTCCATAGCCCAGCATACCGCATTTCCTGGGAGCATGTTAGAAATATAGACTCCCAGACCCCCTCAGACTACTAAATTAGGGTCTTCATTTTAACAAGATTCCTAGGTGATAATTCACATACACATTAATGTTTGAGAAGCACTAGTATAGAACATGGACACAAAAGGCAGACAGCTCTACATTGAAATCATAGCTCTGGCATTAAAGGTTGTGAATGAGCAAATTATGTAAACACTCGAAGCTTCAATTTCCTCATTTTAAAAATGGAAGTGATAATAGCTGGCTCATACATTTGTTGTGATAATTAAAACAGAACATATATGGAGAACACCAAGCAGAATACTAGGCATCAACTAGGTGTTCCATGAATATTAACACACTTCCTCTACTCTTCTTCCCATTTTAAGAGGAAAGAAAAAAATTCAAATAATAAAAAATACAGAAACCATGCATGTAGAAATTCTTAAGTCACCCTACAATATTACTGAGAACTAAGTTAGGACTTCAACCCACAGCTGAGCCAAGTGTCTGACTTACTCCGTTAACACAGACTGGAGCTCATGTTCTTACACATCCATCACCGATAAACTCCAGGTTACACTTTTAAAATATACATGGAATACCACTCAGCCATAAAAAAGAATGACATAATGCCATTTGCAGCACCATGGATGGACCTAACGATGATCATATTTAGTGAAGTAAGTAAGACAGAGAAAGACAAATATCATATGATAGCACTCATATGTGGAATCTAAAATATGACACAAATGAACTTATCTATGAAACAGAAACAGACTGACAGACACAGAGAATAGACTTGTGGTTGCCAAGAGGGAAGGGGTGTGGGGGAGGGATGGACTGGGAGTTTGGGGTTAGCAGATGCAATCTATTGTACATAGAATGGATAAACAACAAGGTCCTACTGTATAGCACAGGGAACTATATTCAATATCTTGTGATAAACCATAAGGGAAAAGAATATGAAAAAGAATATATATATGTATAACTGAATCACTTTGCTGTACAGTAAAAATTAACACAACATTGTAAATCACTGTACTTCAATAAAATAAATTCTAAAAAATAAAAATAATATATACGGAAATAATAATACAAGTCCATCATTACTGTTACAAAAATATTCAAACTACATGCCCTGCTCACTTGTTTTTGTTACAAAGACAAATCATATGTCAGCATTCAGAAGCAAATGTATACGTACATATATGTATATATTTTTATCTCCCAAATTATATAATCAATTGCAAATATTGCAGTTGTTATTTATAGGTATCTAAAAGTTACTACCTTAGAGTGGCTTTAAAGAAATTAGTAATATTACAATAATCATAGCAGGGCTTCCTTGGTGGCGCAGTGGTTGGGAGTCGGCCTGCCAATGCAGGGGACACAGGTTTGGGACATGGGTTCGTGCCCCGGTCCAGGAAGATCCCACATGCTGCGGAGCGGCTGGGCCCGTGAGCCATGGCCACTGAGCCTGCGCGTCCGCACCCTGTGCTCCACGACGGGAGAGGCCACAGCGATGAGAGGCCCGTGTAATGCAAAAAATAAATAAATAAATAAATAATCATAGCAGACTAATTTAATTGCATACCTGTTCTTGTGCCAGGAACTGTGTTAGGCTATTTACATATTTGCAGCAAAACTGTGAAAAGAGAAACACTAGGGTAAGTTTTGTCGTTATGAGAAGCACCCTGAAAGAAATGATGTAAAGTTCTTGAACAGATTAAAAATGTCTTTCTACATAATGATGTAGGGGAGAAAGAAGAATTTTCCCTCTATCCTTCTGAGTTCTTAGCTGAGACCCCTGTAATAAAAGACAGAATAGCAAGAGAAAAATAAACAAGTTTATTAACAAGCATACATCATGTATACATGGGAGATACCCAGGAAAAACTGAGTAACTCCTTGAGGTGGCCTAGAACTCAGGCTTAAATACCATTTACACAGACAAAGAGCAGGAGGGATGTAAACTTCTCAGAGGAGAGAAATGATTTTTAGAGAAGAAGAATGGACCTTTAGAAGAGCAGACAGTTTGTCTGGGTGTGGTGTCCACTTTTAGTCTCTTCTGTGATGAGTCAATTCTTCCAGGTTGATGAAACTTCCAGGGAGGGGATCTATGACAACTGAGGGTTTTTTGGATGCTCTGTCTTTAGATAGATAAGGAGAACTCACAGAAAGCCTCTCCTTGGATTTGCTGGTTTTCAATTGCCTACAGCTCCAAATAATCAATATACCAAAGTGGCATCTGGAGGCAGCATGTCCTGAACAGCTACAGTCATATTCTGGGGTTGCACATTCTGCCCCTCCTCAGTGAAAATGTAAGTAGCACTGTTTTTTAATGGACTTGGGGCACAGACACTGTTTATTGAGTGGCAGGTGCAGGAGAAGTAGCTGGCTCCATTGTGGAAGCAGAGGTGGTAGGTCATTCCAGGGTGCTGTGGGTATCTGGCAGCCAGGGCCATGCCCCCCATCCTAGGGGACAGCACAAGCTCACTACAACAGGAGTAGCAAGGAGCCGGCCTGAGGAAGAGGCAGCCACAGCCCCCAGGATCCTTGGCAAGAAGCAGCAGACGAATTTGGCACAGGGGTCTGGGGTGGGAGGGAATGGGGTCTGGGTATTCTTGAGGGAGATGGAGGAGGATCACGTCTGTGGGGTGGAGTAGAGACTGTGGTGGTAACTCTCTTCCCATCTACCCCTTCCTTAATCCAACCCTAGAGATGCCACAGAAGTAAAAGTGGGGACAATGTGTTTGGTAAATTAATATGAAGACCAAGAAAGTGGCCAGGTTGAGGAATTAGGAAGGAATCAACAACTGAGCAGGGAACAGAGTTTAGTACTGCTATCCTCCAGAAGATGGAGAGGGGAAAACTTTTAGAAGAGCCCTTTGTTCTACCCCATAAGGGCAAGAGTGCGCTGCTGCCTACCCAGTCACCACTGTCTCAGTGTGGAAAACCTGACGTTGGCCCAGATTTTGTAGCATTTACTTAATGACCAGGTGGGCTGAAGCCTGTTTATCCAACAATGAACATTTTGTGGGCTGCCATTATAACTATAAAGAGTCTTTATCCACCTAGATGTTATGTCTTGTTTTAACTCCGTGGGAATTCAGTCATAAAGAAAAGAAAACAAATATTTTATACAGTGGCTGAAATGCAGACCACAAACACTGGTGTGCAAAATGCAACTTTATTATTCCATAACAAATTAATTTCTAGTTGGGGCTCCCAATTCTCCAAAGTCAACTTGTGGCTGTTTCCAAATATTGGGGGTCTGAAACAAATGTTAGTCATTATGAGGGGTTATGGACCCTAAACGTTGATAGCCCTCACATGCATCTTCTGATTCACCAGCACCCCAGTGGGTTGATGGGATGTGCTGGATTTTCATTGCAATGCTGGTTGATGCTGAGGAAGCCCTGCACTGGTCTACATAGCCCCTTCAGGTCCAGCTATGCTAACTGTTTCTTCCATGCCACTTTAGAAGCACAGAATCATTCTGCTGGTGCCCAAGGATCTTGGTCTGCTAATTGTGACATCGTCTAATCCAAAGACTTGCTCTCCTTCCCAGAACCCGAACCAGGAAAACAGGACCCAGAGTCCCTGGATTTGAGACACTGCATAACTCTATTCTGCTCACTCTTCCATCCCTCCTATTCTTTCTTCTCCCTATTAGCCAAAGGGAGTGTCTTCTACTTGAGGCAAGAAAGCCTGCTCTCCCACAAGGTGCTTCTTGTCAACACTGTATCCATGCCCAATGTCCCAAATCGCCTCCTCTACCCTTAGAAGGGGAAGCCAGGAAGAGCCTTTTTGTTCTGCTTTCCAACCTGTCACTAATTTCCCTTGAGGAGATAAGCACAGAGGTGGATCCTACCTGAAGGGAGCAAGGAGAACGTTAGCCAGAGAAAAGGAGGAGGGGGGAAAGATGACTTCCAGGAGAATAAATACAAGCTTCCCTCTCAAAAATGTTATTTCACAACATTATTACCACCTCTCCTTAGCCTCATCAGGTTTCTGGAACAGGAAGATTAACCTCACCTAAATCACATGGCTAAAATGTCTGTGAATTACTTTGTATAATTTTTACGTGATGCATTATGTAGGAGAGCAAAATTTACCACCCCAAAATGTGTCTCTTTGGCATGAGGATTATTTTAGGCTCATTATTTTTAAGAAACAGAAGACTCAGGAAGCTTTTCTTGTTACCTCTCCTGTAGCTGCCTAAAGAATGAAGACTGTAGATAGAGAACCTGTTCCAGGAAGGGAGTATCACCATTGATAAATATAGTATGAACTAGGTGTGTAGACAGGGAGAAACCTAGTAAAGTTTGTTTGTTAAAATTCCTCTGTGTCCCATTGTCTCTGCATGGCCCAGAAAACATTTGTTTACCAAACATTTGCTTTTCCATCTCCATGTCAATTGCCTTCCTCCCCTCTGAGGTCCCAAACCACTCCTCTCAGCATCCTCTTTTGTCTTTAACTGAGAATAATATTTAAGGTGAGGGTTTCGGCCATTTTGGCCAGTTACTCAGTTCTCTGGGTCTCTCTCGTGTATACATGTTATTACATTTTGTTGATTGTCTCCTGTTAATCTGTCTCATGTCAATTTAATTCTTAATCAGCCAGAAGAACCTAGAAGGGTAGAGAAAAATTTCTTCCTTCCTGACAATTGTTCTATCCCAGTTTTCAATTAGAGAAAGAAAATACGGGCTTAGAAGAAGCACTTTCTACTGAACGCCTAAAAAAATATTGGGAGTTAAGAGAGTTAACATTATTTTAGTCTCCAAATTTTTACTGATTAAGAAACTAACCTGGTTGGTCTCTTTTGTAATATAAGCACCAGATCCATCAGAAGTAATACAGAGTGAGTGCCTTCATTTTGAGATATGTAACAGTCTTTTCCCTGGCTATTAACCTGAGAAAGGACAACCAGGGCAGTAAAGCATCTGTTTAGTGGCAAAATCAACCAACCAAACAACAAATACTGAGCCTCAAGCAGCATATTTGAGATAATCCAACTTGGCCTCCATCCTCAAGTCATTTGTCCCTGTCCAGGCATAGAATGAGGTTTAGGGGCTTAGTACTCAAAAGCACCATAGATGCCATGCTGCTCTTGAAACTGAGGGCAGTCATCAGTTATATCCCTTAAACTATAACTTGCTTAATAAATAATATCCTGTAACCTGCATTCCCTGACCGAACTTGCTTTAATTGTTTAAGTTGCAAACCCTCCAAGCTTCATGTAGCTTAGGCAATATATCACAAGACTCCTTTAACTGCCCCCTATAGATATAATACCTCTGACACATGGGTTTCTATAGTAACAGTTGCTTAAGTTGTTTTTTCCAGGAACACAGGACTAGCCTTGCCCAGTTCAATCTGGTCAAGACCACTGACTATTCAACTGGGTCTGCATGAGTGTCTGCTGGATGACGATTTGATGTCAGAGGACCAAAAACTCCACCTTCAGATCATGATAATACTGCCATTTTCTGAACATGTGTCGTACGAAAAGGCTATGTAACTCAGATACACCTGTGCAGAGCCACAATAACTTGCCTCCAATTATTTTTCCCCACATCTCAGACCACCCTGTTTCTTTTTTTTTTTTTTTTGCGGTACGCGGGCCTCTCACTGTTGTAGCCTCTCCCGTTGCGGAGCACAGGCTCCGGACGCGCAGGCTCAGTGGCCATGGCTCACGGGCCTAGCCGCTCCGCGGCATGCAGGATCTTCCCGGACCGGGGCACGAACCCGTGTCCTCTGCATCGGCAGGAGGACTCTCAACCACTGCGCCACCAGGGAAGCCCCAACCTGTTTCTTTATCCCATAAATATCCCAAACCCCTTACCTTTGGGGAGGCCAACTGAGACTTGTTCTCCCATCTCCTCACTTGCCTCCCTCATAGATAAACCCTTTCTCTGCTGCAAACTTCAGTATCTCAGCATTTGAATTGTTGCACCACAGGCAAACAATCCTGTTTTGGTAACAAATTTGGAAAATCAGCCAGGAGGTAAGTCTAGATGGACCATTTGCTGTAGTTCATGGGCCCCTGGGCAGCACTGAGAGACTACTGAGGAGTCCAAACAGCTGCCTGGCCTGTTTGTTCCAGGCACTGTCCCCAGAATTTCCTCCAGCACCCAGCCTCTGACCTTTGGCATTTGTACATAATTTTGCATTGCAGCTGAGAAATGGTTTCTGGATCTGAAAAATGTCTTTTGGGTGAGTAACCCTGTTAAAAAGTATCTGTGTCTAAATTGTCTGATAATTTCATCCAGATCATGGGTTCAAGATGCACCCGAGGGGATTCTGGTAGGATTGTGTGTTCGAGGCATACCTTAAGGACAATATGAAAGGTTACAGCAGCTGAGTTACCCTAAACCTGGGTTTGAATCCAAAGGTTCTCATCTCTGGTCTGGCATGTCTCTGTTCTGGCCTTGTTTGTTTATGCCCATCTACATTTGATGGTCTTATTTGTTAAGAACTGGCTATTTAAGGCTGAGTTTCTTGATGGCTGTAGCAAAATTCCCCTAGGAATCAACTTTATGAGGGTCTTCTGACTCCAAAGAAAAGAGGCACTGTTCCCTCTGGTCCTTTGGGATGTTCCCAGGTAACTGGGGAATTTATGGAGGTGTCGGGGCATCCAACTGAAATGTGTAACAGCCTCATAGGGACCCCCATTAAGAAAACAAATCTTTTCAGGCCTTCATTGTTCACAGGAAAGCAGTTGGCATTGGCAGCTCATCAGGGCTCACTTGCCTGTCAGCTCTCAATAGTTTATGCAAGGATCACACAGCCACGGTGTAACCAGGACCCTTAGAAAAACTTTGTTACTGTGGCCACCTGCAAAAAAACCCCTTCAAAATGGGAAATGTTCATTTGATTTCCCCTTGAAGCTCTCTAGGCTGTATTCTCCAAAATTGGGTGACTTTCAATTATTAATCCATGAAAGAAAAAAAGATGATACTTGTTTATAACACCACATGGCCACAATGTTCTTTAGGCTGCAGAGGAAAAATGGCCAAGATGGGGCTCTTGTGACATTCCAAAACTGGGTTTGTGTACACAGAGAAAGTGGGCTTTCTAGGAGAAACTTGCATTTCTCTCCCTGTGCCTTTGAAGTGTAAATATTCTACCAGAGCTCTCAGGAACTCCTATCTTACTCCTATCTAGACCATCTCCAATTTCTGAGATTGAGAGGAAAAAAGGAAGAAAGAAGTCTTTTTAAACTCAACTCAGAAAACTGTGAGATCTGTCTGTGTCTATTTGGGTGTATGTATGTCTATGTCTTTACCTCCAGATGGTTTCACCAAAATCAATTTGTAAACGAACTATATTTAATGGGCTAAAGAGAAAGTAAGAGCTTACAAATCAAATATCAAATTTTTCTAAATGTAATATAAACTAGCATAAATTTTGTAAAGTACCATATGATCTAGGATTAATCTTTAATGAATGAAAACAAGTTTAAGTTGTTGGTTAATTAATACAGAAATGTCTTTAGAGTCATCAATATTAAGTATAATTCCTTTCTTTTACCTAGGTTTACCAAAAGTCAAATAAGTTCATATTATTTCAGCTAAAAAAATTTATCAGCAAGAAAAATAACTAGATATGATGAAATTTTAAGTAAAATAATGTAAGTGAGATAAAAGTTTTGGGGTAAACTTTTTAGGAATAGTTATGTTTTAGTACTGTTTACTTAAAAATAGTTTCTCCAGATTTTTTCGGTAACTTGAAACCGTTAGACTTGCTAAATTAAGTTAAATGATGGGAATGCATTGAATAGCCAGATTATTTCCTAATTGTAATATATATGTAAATAAAGCTACTAGAAATAATAAGGGCTACATTTCAGTATGCAAGAAAAGTAGGATGTGTGTTTTCAGTAAAAGAAGGTATGAGGAATGGAAATGTAATTTGTTAAGGGAAAAGAAAGTAGTTTTGTCGTAAAATTGGTTATTTCTAAGTGGAAAAGAAAATAAGGGACAAACTAATATGGATACAGGAAATTATGGAAGGCTTATGGAAAAGGAACCCTAAGAAAGGAATTTTGTGCATGGTCAGAACTGGCTAAGATTAGATTGAATTTAATTAAGTAAATGAATTTTGATATTAAAGGTAAGGTTGTACAAAACTAGAATTTGGTTTTCTCTTTGTTAAGAGAACAAAGTTTTTTTGGAAAACATTTGATACTTTCTATAAGAGATTGTAAGTTACTTTTTTTATTTGGGGGGGTTGTTTTTTGTTTTTTTACCTTTTAAGTGATCTGTTGTAACTTTCTGTATTTGTTTTTGAAATCTTTCATTTTCACTTTGAGTGAACAAGTATTCTTTCACAGTGACCTATGATCCTACTTGACCAAGTGTTCACATACCTTTTCGATATTTTTAACAAACTTCCCCAAAATCAAATTTTAATTGAAGTTCTTTTAACCTCTAGATAACTTTGGGATGCTTCAGAGGGCCCCTGAAGCATCTCAGGGAGAGAGGTTAAACTAATCAGGCTTATTTGGTATATTAAATTACATGGGAAGCATTGTCAAATGAATGGTGATAAACCTTCTTAGATTGTATTGTATGGGTAAATGTCATTAATATAAGAGCTCTAGAAATTATATGAAATTTCTAAAATTTGGATATGTCCTGGTATAATGTTATCAGTCATAATTCTATATTACAGTGTTGTATGTCACGGCAATAACCAACTTTCTTTGTCAATTGCATTGTAATCAGGTCTTTAACTCTGCCTTTTTAAGTCTTTTGTCATTCATAGACAGTTACTGTTTTACTCTGATGCTTTTGCAAAAATGCGTTATCTTCAAGAATACTTATAGAAAGGACTTTTTGACAAGTCCAGGTTTCTGATAACTTTCAGATCATACTGCTGAAGTGAGTAAGAAATTAAAGAATTCTAATGGAAAATATGATGGCTTCATAAAACTGTTAACAAAAGATTAAGATCAAAGATTAGTTACATAGGACTGAGTGAACTGATGAATATGGTTATAATTTTTATGGTTCTTGTCTGAAATATTACTGGCTTTTCATCTGAGTTTTCCAGATATAAAGAAACCTTTTCTCTTAAGCTAATTATGACTTATAGAAACTTGGTAAAGTCTACTTTTGCAAGTAGAATTGAAGCATTTATCTTTTCTCTCTATCTGGTCCCTCCAGAAATTGGAAAGTCTTAGGTTCCCAGCAGGCTTATCAGATATTCTTAACTAGCTTGTGCACAGTGAAACTGAAGAGAACTGACTCGAATTCATATTTCTCACTTAAGAAGGGCCTCTGTGATGGACTGGTCTATAGAAATATTGCTGACCTCAAAGTCACCTTAAAACAATGCTCAAAGAGAGGAGAAACAACACCCACACCAGGATAAAAAGAAGATGACAGCAGTAATAGACAGTTGATCCAAGAATCCATACCAGGACTGTAACACCCATCCTACTAATTCAATTGTATCTTTATCAAATGTTTGTCTCCCTATCAAAATGTAAAGGTATTGTTTGACTTATAGCTAATACTTTTGCCCTAATATTCAGGAGAAAGAAAAATTCTCTTGTGAAATTGTCACATAGTGTAATTACTCATGCATATATCATTGCTTATTTTTAGTCCAATGCTTAAAGTTCATGTGTAATGTTTGTGGGACAATTTTATATAATTGACAAAATGCATAGGCTATGAAATGTTTCCCTGTTGGCATACCTCTGTGCTTTTTCACTATGTCTGATTAGTTTCCCCCCACTGTGTATAACTAGTGTATATATATATATACATACATACTTACATAAACAAAAAGAAGCCTAACACCAAGGGACATGATGGATCCAGGGTAGACAGCAACCACCCTGGCATTGAGGGACAAATATTTTGCTCATAAATGCTTTCTATTGAAAGATTTGCAATTAAAAGGGGGAAATGGTGGAGGAAATGTTCACATATTGAGGTATAGGTAAGTCAATCGGGCTTATACATAATATAATTTAAACTTTATGCTAACCAGAATAGCCTATTTTGCAGCCTGTCAAATATACATTGTACATCTGCTTTAACCATTGAAGAAATGATAGAGCTAGGTGGTTACTGTAGATGTAGTTTCAGTTGCGTTCCTGTATAACTGAGAACTTGAATTTTCTCAACTGTATCAGACTCAAGGACACTATCCACACCTCTGCCCATTTGCAGATTTAATTATTCCTCCTGGACACTGCCTTACCATGACCCCTGGCTTGACGATGTCTTAGATGAAATCCCTAAAAATAAAAGTCTAAATTTTAACAATATGTCTGGCATTCTGTGTGCCCCCTCAGTGTATATGTTTGTCTGAGATTCTAATAATCAATCTTGGGACTATACATATCTGGATAGTTGGTGAATCAGAGGCACCTGCCTACTAGGGTACTTAGCCACTCTCTGTCTGTCCATAACTTCAATGCAACTCAGCATTGGACTGGTTCTTTAAAACTGCTCTCCAGAATGACAAGGGATGCCTACCTGCCTGGATATCAAGAGGACAGATTTTGGTATATGTTTGGTGGGGAATTGGATCACATGAACATATGATTAGGTATCTTTTGTTTGCCCTGGGCATCATAAATGAGACTGCCACAGCTATTGCTACCCAGCAAAAGGAAATTGATTCAGTAGCTAAAGTAGTCCTAGATAACCATATAGCTTTGCACTATATACTAGCTGAACATGGTGGAGTGTGTGCTACCTCCTATTGTGTGTACATTAATGCTTCTGCTGAAGTGGAGACCCATAGAGACAAAATCTGGCTACAACAAGTATCCTCAGAAGTGCCAGGCCCAGACTGTTTTTCAGGACTATTCTCTCATTCCTCAGGGAATAAGATCTATGTTCCAGGATTAATTAAAATTTGGGTTGTTACTCTTCCCCCTACTTCTAATTGGGTACCTAATAATAAAATGGGCTATAAGATGCTGCACCAAAACAGTAGACCAAGAAATTAAGATCTTGATTATGCAGAGCATAAGTCCAAAGCCCAGTACAAAGGGATATTTCCAAGTGAGTTCAAAGTTTCATTCCTCAACCTTTGTTATACCTGCACCCTTCTTCACCAGGAAGTAGCCAGAGCAGTCATCACCCCTCTTCCCTCAAGACTGAGGAATGGTCAAATGATAAGGAGGACTGAAACTGAGGGCAGTCACCAGTTAGATCCCTTAAAATGTAATTTGCTTGGTAAATACTATCTTGTAACCTGCCTTCCCTGATCAAGCTTGCTTTAATTGTTCTTTAAGTTGCATGGCCTCCAAGCTTCATGTAGGTTAGGCAACATGTCACAAGATTCCTTTAACTGCCCCCTATAGACAGCACCTCTGATGTATGGGTTGCTATGGTAATGATTGCTTAAGTTGCTTTTTTCAGGAACGGGGACTAGTCTTGCCCAGTTCAAATTAATTGAGACTACTGATGATTCAACTTGGCCTGCATGAATGTCTGCTGGATGATCTTTTGATGTCAGCGGGCCAAAAACTCCACCCTCAGATCATGCTAACGCCACCATTTTCTGAATATGTGTCCTGTGAAGAAGCATGTAACTCAGATACACCTATGCAGAGCAGCAATTACTTGACATTTTTCTCACCTCCAATCATCTTGCCCCACATCTCAGACCACCCTGTTTCTTTAACCCATAATTATCCTGAACCCCTCACCTTTGGGGAGGAAATTTTGAGATTTGTTCTCCCATCTCCTCACTTGGCTGCCTCTTGAATAAATCCTTTCTATGAAAATCTTGGCATCTCAGGGCTTGGCTTGCTGAGCATTGGTCAGGCAAATGAACCTGGTTTGATAATACTCTGGGAAGGAAAATCTAGCAGAAGCTACAGACTGGCCATTCACAGACAAATCTAGCTGAAAGACACGTCCTGTTTCATATGTACTGTGTATATTATTAAAATTATTATTGAGCCCATATCTAAAAACCAGATGATTTCACATAAAAATATGGAGCTCTGATTTCCCTTTAAAAATTAAAAGCTCAGTTGTATTTGAGTCCATATTCCCATGTGGTAACAGTAGGCTAGAGTGAGCACACAGCTCCAATTTGCTCTACTCCCCACCAATCCCTGTTATCCCTCTATAATTCTTCATCGTTTTTTCCTCTATAGCTTCTGCAGGCATTTGAGTTCGTGACCCAGGGCCAGAGGCTGTTGGGTGGTCAGAGCCACTGCTACATCCCTGGGAGACACTTCTGTTACCAAAGCAGGTTCGTTTGTCCCATGTGCAGCAAACCAAATGCTGAGACATCGAGGTTTGCAGGACAGAAAAGGTTTATTCACAAGGCAGCCAAGTGAGGAGATGGGAGAACAAATCTCAAATCCACTTCCCCGAAGGTGAGGGGCTCAAGCTCAAACTGGACATAGGTGACTAAAAGTTCCTAAAAAAACAACTTGGGTGAAACATCTTACTGTTTAGGCTACATAATGCTTGGAGGACAGGCAAGTCTTTTACAGCAATAATTAAAGTGGTCACTGAAGGCAGGTTACAGGTATAATGGAGTTAAATAATGAGTACCCTCGGTTTCATTTCCTCCTACTGCCAGAACCACATATGGCCAATGTTGTCACTATCACAGTTAACTCAGAACCCGTTTCTTTCCTCTTAAACCCAGGTGAGTTGAGTCTTTGCAACATAAAGTATTCATACTGATACTTGGAAGAAGATAGGTTCCATGAGCTTCTGTAAGTTAACACTAGGGATGAAGCTTCCCCAATATGTCACTCAAGGGTTGTGATGAGGAGAAACCCATTCCAGCCTCAGTGAGAAGTGTGTGCCTATTCTTATCAGCTCTGCCCAACACCTAGTGCTGTAGGGGTATGGTTTCCTTCCCTATACGAATACAGATCCTAGAATGGAAATTAGCACTGTTGAAGAGGGGAAGCAGGGAAAGACTCCAGAAGGCCCAAACAAAAATAGCCTGTACATTCAAGGAATAAAGTATGTCCTTCCCAATTTTCCACAGTGGTTTCCCTTCCCTAACAAATAGTCAGATTTTATCCTTGTATGTGGATCATCCTTAAACTGACAAATTTAATGTCTTTTTTGAGGTCCAAGCTACAGCTTTCACATTTACTCTTTTACTTCATTTTGACATGAAAGTCCATAAATGATCTAAGGCAGTGATCATTACCCTTTTGAAAAATGAGAACTCCGGGACAAAGCAGTCAACTGGCTCACCCATGGCCCCATTTCTTAGCAGGAGAGGCTATATCAGAAGTGAGTGCTGCAAAATCTTCTTCCATTTCTCTTCCTACTAAATCACGCCATGGCCACTTACTCTACCTCACCTTAGCTAGAACTACTGTAAACCATTATTGTTTTGCATTTAAATAGTGATGTTTAAGAGAAAATAAATGAAATTATGATTTTTCAAAGCAAAAAATGATGAAGGTTTGCTTTCTTTATGAAATGCTCCTGATTTGATAATAAAACACTAAAGTACACTCATGCCACATCCATGATATATGTAAATAATGCTCCTGAAATATTTTATGGGGACAAGTGTTTTAAGTTACCTTTTTATTAGTAATTCAAATTTGCTCTGACTAATATAATTAGCCATTCTATTCCACCTTATCAGAGGCAATGGCATGGCAGAGTTTGGGAGCATGGTTTAAGGTGTAAACTGACAAGATTAGCCCTTTAACATTATGGTTTAATAGACATGACCAGTCACCAATGTAACATTGAGCAAATTTCTGAGCAAAGATGAGTTAGAATAAGGGGCAACAATTATTAATATTTATTTAAGTCTAGGGAGAAAATTAAAAGAAAAAAATCATCATTCACATCAACGTTTGTTCAGAACATAGAGGCAATTACTACCCAACCACTGGAATGACGGCTGCATGGACTAATCACTAAGAGAGGTCAGAATCCAGGTCTTAGATTTCAATTATGTCTCACTGACACTGTCATTTTATACTGAGTGGAGGGCATTGGCTTGAAATTATTCCTAGGTTAAAGATTCATTCTAATACAAAAAATTTTTTCATGTAATTAACAAACTGTCCAATTTGAGCACTGATTTCTAAGACAGTTTCCTTCCATGACACCACATTCAAAGATCCATAAAGCAGCCTCTTTTTTTTTTTTTTTTTGGTATTTATTTCACATTCCTCCAGCAGATCCCACAGTGTTCAAAGGACTGACAACCAGAATTGGCACAGTGGTTTCCGCTATTTGCCTTGTATCTGAGGAGAAACAGGTTGTAAAGAACTAATCAAATACTGTCCTCACAAGAGCAGGCGCTGGAGATGCAGAGAAGGAAGGCACTTACTGCCAGTCTCCAACTCCCCCTCTGCCGGCACTCATGCACCTGCAGTGACCCCCAAACCCCAGAGGCTGGACTCAACATGGAGAGAATCCAGTTAATATTTGTGAGTAGACGAAGTGTAATCTTCATAAAATATAAGAGCAATCTAGATTCATGCTCTTTAGTGGGGAAAATATCATTAGGATAATTGACTGATATATGACAAGCTGCAGCTGGTTTGCCTCCTGCTGGATCCTGGGTTTGCCCCATGCAGAGAAAACCCCAAGAACTCATTCAAATATGTCACTCATCCCTCTTGTGACGGCTTTCACTAAATAGTTGAGGTAGAGAGGCTCTGAATGGTGCTTTTATTTTTTCCATCAAGTCATTCTATATTTGCAAAATCAAGTTATTTTCAAATGAATGGATGTTAACTTTTTACTAAAAGTCATGGAGAACTATAGCCTAGGAGGCATGTAACTTCCCCGGAATTAGTCTGATGACTGAAGGGGTGCCATGCAGCCCTTCTCACACCTGTTTAGATATGCTGTGAGCTCCTGGGAATAGAAAGGCCAGAGATGTGGAGGCAAACTCAGAATGCGGCGACCTGATGGAGAGGGCAAGACTATTACGGCTTTTAAAGGCATGCAGTTGACTATGCACATTAAGAGGATGAAAAAAAGGGAAGAGAGAAGAATGACAGTGGGGAACAGGAGACCCTGTGTGAATTCAGCTAAAATACTGACGACTGCTCATGCCCCACTGAGACCTAAAATTTGGAAAACTCAATGCATTCATGGAGGAAGAGTGAAAAAATAATAATTCCATAGTGCACGACTAGGAGTGAGGAGCTGAAGTGTGGGGACGAGCACAGGGCGTGCAGTTCAGTGTGCTCACGCAAGCTGAATTGGAAAAGCTAAGCTAGGCGTGTCGTTACAGCAGTGAAAACTTTTGTAAAATGTGCAATCCATCAGAGGCTGATACATTTGTAAAATAAATTTTAAAGGAATTATTGGAATAACAATTCCATGCTTAGGTGCGGTGGCAATGCCAGACTGCTGATAACTTGTGAAATGCTTGCTCTTCAATTCTCTGCTATGCTCCTCCCAGACCAGGAACAGAAAGTTCAACACTGGGCACCAGTCTGTGGACCACATTTTGAAAAGCACTAGTTAACTCCACAGAACCTGATCCCTAAGGATGACACATGCAATGCATACTTCAGCTTGGCAAAAATAAGAGTCCATGGAATGACTTTTCAGAGGCACAAATTCTGGGTTCCAGCTCCCCAGAAAAACCTGGACACTGACAACAGAGATATAACATTAAAGTCAGGGGAAGTTGGTGGCACAGAAGATGAGGGCAGGTAGGAATTTGTTAAAACAGAAATGGTACCATGAAAAATAGTCTAGTGACACAAAGATGCCTTTAGAGGAGATAGAGAGAGCCAACAAGAAGCATAAATCATAGGTGAGTTAAGAGAAGAGTACGCAACTTAGAAACAAATGACAATGAAAACACAACACAAAACCTATGGGATGCAGCAAAAGCAGTTCTAAGAGGGAGGTTTAGAGCAATACAATCCTACCTGAAGAAACAAGAAACACCTCAAATAAACAACCTAACCTTACACCTAAATTATTTAGAGAAAGAATAAAAAACCCCAGAGTTAGCAGAAGGAAAGAAATCATAAAGATCAGATCAGAAATAAATGAAAAAGAAATGAAAAAACAATAGCAAAGATCAATAAAACAAAAAGCTGGTTTTTTGAGAAGATAAATAAAATTGAGAAACCATTAGCCAGACTCATCAAGTAAAAAAGGGAGAAGACTCAAATCAATAGAATTAGAAATGAAAAAGGAGAAGTAACAACTGACAATGCAGAAATACAAAGGATCATGACAGATTACTGCAAGCAACTATATGTCAATAAAATGGACAACCTGGAAGAAATGGACAAATTCTTAGAAAAGCACAACCTTCCAAGACCGAACCAGGAAAAAATAGAAAATATAAACAGACCAATCACAAGCAATGAAATTGAAACTGTGATTAAAAATCTTCCATCAAACAAAAGCCCAGGACCAGAGGGCTTCACAGGCGAATTCTACCAAACATTTAGAGAAGAGCTAACACCTATTCTTCTCAAACTCTTCCAAAATATAGCAGAGGGAGGAACACTCCCAAATGCATTCTATGAGGCCACCATCACCCTGATACCAAAACCAGACAAAGATGTCACAAAGAAAGAAAACTACAGGCCAATATCACTGATGACCATAGATGCAAAAATACTCAACAAACTACTAGCAAACAGAATCCAAGAGCACATTAAAATGATCATACACCATGATCAAGGGGGGTTTACCCCAGGAATGAAGGATTCTTCAATATACGCAAATCAATCAATGTGATACACCATAATAACAAATTGAGGGATAAAACCATATGATCATCTCAATAGATGCAGAAAAAGCTTTCGACAAAATTAAACACACATTTATGAAAAAACCCTCCAGAAAGTAGGCATAGAGGGAACTTACCTCAACATAATAAAGGCATATATGACAAACCCACAGCCAACATCATTCTCAATGGTGAAAAACTGAAACCATTTCCTCTAAGATCAGGAACACGATAAGGTTGTCCACTCTCACCACTATTATTCAATATCGTTTTGGAACTTTTAGCCACAGCAATCAGAGAAGAAAAAGAAATAAAAGAAATCCAAATCGGAAAAGAAGAAGTAAAACTGTCATTGCAGATGACATGATACTATACATAGAGAATCCTAAAGATGCTACCAGAAAACTACTAGAGCTAATCAATGAATTTGGTAAAGTAGCAGGATACAAAATTAATGCATAGAAATCTCTTGCATTCCTACACACTAATGATGAAAACCTGAAAGAGAAATTAAGGAAACACTCCCATTTACCATTGCAACAAAAAGAATAAAATACCTAGGAATAAACCTACCTAGGGAGACAAAAGACCTGTATGCAGAAAACTATAAGATACTGATGAAAGAAAATAAAGATGATACAAACAGATGGAGAGATATACCATGTTCTTGGATTGGAAGAATCAATATTGTGAAAATGACTATACTGCCCAAAGCAATGTACAGGTTCAGTGCAATCCCTATCAAACTACCAATGGCATTTTTCACAGTAATAGAACAAAAAAATTCACAATTTGAATGGAAACACAGAAGATCCCAAATAGCCAAAGCAATCTTGAGAAAGAAAAACGGAGCTGGAGGAATCAGAATCCCAGACTTCAGACTATACTGCAAAACTACAGTCATCATGAAAGTATGGTACTGGCACAAAAACAGAAATATAGATCAGTGGAACAGGATAGAAAGCCCAGAGATAAACCCATGCACATATGGTCATCTTATTTTTGATAAAGGAAGCAAGAATATACAATGGACAAAAGACAGCCTCTTCAATAACTAGTGCTGGGGAATATGGACAGCTACATGTAAAAGAATGAAATTAGGACTCTCCTTAACACCATACACAAAAATAAACTCAAAATGGATTAAAGACCTAAATGTAAGGCCAGACACTATAAAACTCTTAGAGGAAACATAGGCAGAACACTCTATGACATAAATCACAGCAAGATCCTTTTTGACCCACCTCCTAGAGAAACTGAAATAAAAACAAAAATAAACAAATGGGACCTAATGAAACTTAGAAGCTTTTGCACAGCAAAGGAAAACATAAACAAGATGAAAAGACAACCCTCAGAATGGGAGAAAATATTTGCAAATGAAGCAACTGACAAAGGATTAACTTTGAAAATTTACAAGCAGCTCATGCAACTCAATATCAAAAAAACAAACAACCCAATCCAAAAATGGGCAGAAGACCTAAATACACATTTCTCCAAAGAAGATATACAGATTGCCAACAAACACATGAAAGCATGCTCAACATCACTAATTATTAGAGAAATGCAAATCAAAACTACAGTGAGGTATCAGCTCACACCAGTCGGAATGGTCATTATCAAAAAATCTACAAAAAATAAATGCTGGAGAAGGTGTGGAGAAAAGCGAACCCTCTTGCACTGTTGGTGGGAACGTAAATCGATGAAGCCACTATGGAGAACAACATGGAGGTCCCTTAAAAACCTAAAAATAGAACTACCATATGACCCAGCAATCCCACTACTGGGCATATACCCCGAGAAAAACCATAATCCAAAAGGAGTCATGTACCACAATGTTCATTGCAGCTCTATTTACAATAGCCAGGACATGGAAGCAACCTAAGTGTCCATCGACAGATGAATGGATAAAGAAGATGTGGCACATACATACAATGGAATATTACTCAGCCATAAAAAGAAACGAAACTGAGCTATTTGTAGTGAGGTGGATGGACTTGGAGTCTGTCTTACAGAGTGAAGTAAGGCAGAAAGAGAAAAACAAATACCGTATGCTAACACATATATATGGAATCTAAAAAAAAAAAAAAAGGTTCTGAAGAACCTAGGGGCAGGACAAGAATAAAGAGGCAGTCATAGAGAATAGATTTGAGTACACGAGGAGGGGAAAGTGTAAGCTGAGACGAAGTGAGAGAGTGGCATGGACATATGTACACTACCAAATGTAAAATAGATAGCTAGTGGAAAGCAACAGCATAGCACAGGGAGATCAGTTCGGTGCTTTGTGATCACCTAGAGGGGTGGGATAGGGAGGGTTGGGGGAGATGCAAGAGGAAGGAGATATGGGGACATATGTATATGTATAGCTGATTTACTTTGTTATAAAGCAGAAACTAACACACCATTGTAAAGCAATTATACTCCAATAAAGATGTTAGAAAAAAAAGAGAAGAGTGCCCATAACAGCAACTGCAGAGGCAGGAGGTGGATGGCCCCTGAAACTTCCTGGGTGGTAGGTGGTAGTTTTGTCTAGTATCTACCTTGAAGCCATAGTCTGATCCCCATTGACTCAGAGCAGGGCTGCTCAAGGCTCTAGAGAAATGAGGACCCCACCACTGAAACCTGCCAGGAGGCTGAGAAGAAGGCTCAGCTCATCACATTTACCCAGGAAGTTACACATCATTGCCCTCTATTTTCCTGATGGCTGGAGACACATGTTGTCTCTTCATTTTATTTATGTATGTTGGAAGCTTTGCAGCTTCTCCGTTTATTAAATCTTCTTTCTGCCTCTTCCCAGAAGCTCCTCTTTAAGAACACATAACAGTTCAATGTGCAAATTAGTGTGGTTGATTTATAATTCATTTTGGAAGAGCAGCTTTTAAAAAGACAAAGGGAATTAAGCTGAGAGTTAAGCTTGATATGTACATGCCTCCCTCGGCTTTTGAATTAGGTGTGTTTAATGGGAACGTGGACACTAGGGCTGTGGGTAGTGGATAAAATCTATTGGCCCTGCTGATACCAAACATTCCAACTGTCAGGGGAATTCATTTTGGAATACATAAATTGAATGTGCCTGGACAGGCTTTGAAGCACCGTTAAAAAAGACCTGGCTCCTCCCTACCTTTATCAGGCCACCAGGTATCTCTTCTGTGAAAACACTGCTCTTTCTCCAAGAGAAGCTCAAATCCCAAAGCCCTTCATCATAGCCACCTGTGGAAAGTAATTTTGAAATTTTCATTGTAGTCCCTAGTGAGGACCAACATTCCTTCCAAACACTGACAGGACCGGTGGTGTTTTCCACCTGGTTAGAAGGTGCTGTTCCCACAGCCCCACTTGAGGAAGCTTTAGCCCCAGCAGGAGAACTAAAGGTGCTGGAAGGATTCCCAGAATTCAAAAAGTTGAGAGATGGAAGGAGTCTGCATTGTTCCCTCATCTACATTGTTTTATGTAGTGTTAGGAAAATTACAAAAGCATACAAAGTTTGAGCAGAATTCTGTTAGGAGAGAGGGAATCAGGCTAGAGACAAGAAAATGAAGGGAATGTCAAAAAAGTAACTTTAAAGAAAACCCTTTCAGCAATTCACCTTTGATCAGAGTAAAACCACTTCCAACTGTTAGGCATGAAGCAGTTTCTGACAAACTAATCCATTTTATTTTTAAAAGTTTCAAAATTATTTTAGAAGACACAATCAGTATCTATGAGAAAAAAAACTGTTTCTATTATAGGGCCATACTTTCATATCTTTAATTGAGAAGAATTGCCCTAGAGGATGATACCCTTGGTTCACACTGTCCAGGATTCTGAGTTTGATAGTGACCCCCAGGGACATGTCTGAAAGAGCTTGGGTGTGCTGCTTGAGGTCACCCTGAAAGAGAAGACTGGTCCCAGCTTCTCCAAGAAGCCTCAGTCATTGAGAAAAGCATGCACACCCTATTGGAGTCCATTACCATCTCTTGGTGTTTCATAAATTTACAAGATTGCTTTCTGCTCTGAGTAGTAATTCTGATTATTATCAGTTTACGTTTTTAATGTTTTAAGATTTAATAAACAAGTCAAATTTCTACCTTATGCATCCCTTTCCAAGATTTTCTAGATTTAAACCATGTTTCTTTAAAACTTTCAATTCTCCAAGATTTTTTTAGGTGTTTTTAATTTGTCCACACATGGCATCTGAATTCACATTGTAGTTGCCCTTTTATGGAACTTTTCTGGTTACAGTAATCAGAAATTAAATCTACAGTTTTACATTGTGACATATCTCTTATAAGCTGTATCGTTTCGAGCAATTCTACTTTTACAGAGTTGAGAACTCCCTCACACTACTAGTTCCTCATTTCCTACAAGCAATCTTAATCTGCCTCCTGAGTACTTTACTTTCCAGTGTGTAAGAGAACACAGACACACACACACACCACTGCCCTAAACTCAGCAGTTTCACATATACTATCTCTTTTAATCCTGAAACATTACTGTCAGGCATATTTACCGTCCTAATTTTACAGTCAAGAAACTGAAGCTCTCTAAGAGGCAAATCAAACTAACCAAAACTATACAACTAGTAAAAGGTATAGTCACAATGTTAAACCAGGTCTTCAGGTCTCTTCATATAATTTCTTTATTACATAAAGGAAACATGGACACTTTAATCAATAATTATAGAAAGATGTCATGACATCACTAGCTAAATCAAAAAATAGAATACTGCCAGGAGCTCAGTGAAGCTGTTCGTGTGAACTCCAATGATCACCCTCTTTTCTCTCTGAAGATAACCACCACCTTGATTCTCATATTGATAATTTTGTTTCTTTATAGTGTTATCAGCCCTGAATGCATCCCTAAACAACATAATTAAGTGCTATCTGTTTTTGAAATTTACAGGAATGGAATCACATAGCATGAATTATTTAAGTCTTGTTTTTCTTTCTAAATTTGTATATATGCTCCTCCCTATAGCTATAGTTCCTTCATTGGCATTGTTGTGTGATATTCCACTCTATGCAAAGCTGATGTTCAGGAACACCTCTGTCCATTGCAGTTATTTTCAGCCAGTGTCACTCTGATTGGGTCCACTTCTATTCTGGCTGGTTAGTGCCAAAACCATAAGAGTTTGAACATCACTCTGACTGCATGTATACATCACAATACATTTATTCCATTCTAATGTTGAGAGACAGCAATCCCCCAGTTTTATATGAATATTTACTATTATTTATTACTGTTAAAAAGAGGCTTGAAAGGAAATACTTAACTTATCAGAGAAACTTTTTCTCTACCTATATTTAACTCTTTTTTTCTACCTATATATAATTTATATAACCTAAAGTTCACCAGTTTGAAGTGTGTATTTACAGAATTGTGCAAACACCACCACTATCTAATTCCAAAATATTTTTGATCATCCCCAAGAGAAGCCTTCTACCGTTAGCATTCACTCCCCACTCTCCCTTCCCCACCCTAGGCAACTAGAAATCTACTTTCTCCATGGATTTGCCTATCTGGACATTTCATATAAATGGCATCACGTAATATGTGGTCTCCTGTGATGGACTTCTTTAATTTAGCGTAATATTTCATTGTTCATCCATGTCATAGCATATGTTAGTATTTCATTACTTTTTATGACTAAATAATATTCCACTGTATGAATATACCACATTTTGTGTATACAATCATCAGTTAATAGATATGCAGGTTGTTTCTGATTTTTGGATATTATAAATAATGCTATAAACATTTATATACAAGTTTTAATGCGTAGAAATGTTTTCATTTCTCTTGGGTAGATATCTAGAAGTAGAATTGCTAGGTCATACAGTGACTTTGTTTAACATTTTGAGGAACTTCCAACTGTTTATCAAAGTGGATATACCATTTTTTACATGTCCACCACCAACATATAAGGGTTTCAACATGTCTACATATTTGGAAATACCTGTTACTGTTTGTTTTTT
Organism: Neophocaena asiaeorientalis asiaeorientalis; assembly: GCF_003031525.2. Taxonomy (NCBI): domain Eukaryota; kingdom Metazoa; phylum Chordata; class Mammalia; order Artiodactyla; family Phocoenidae; genus Neophocaena; species Neophocaena asiaeorientalis. The sequence continues at coordinate 17,509,469 of NW_020176571.1, read as the reverse complement.
TATTATAGCCATTTTAGCACATGTGAAGTTGTATCTTAATGTGATTTTGAAATTTTCATTTTTCTAATGATTAATCATGTCAATCATCTTTTTGTGAGCTTATTGGCCACTTGTACCTCTCTGGAGAAATGTCTATTCAAATCATTTGCCCATTTTAAACTCGTTTTCTTTGTCTTTTTATTATGGAGTTATAAGAGTTTTTATTTATTCTGGATAAAAGTCTCCTATTAGTTACATGATATGCAGATTGTCTTTTTGTTTTCTTGATGGTATTCCTTAAAGCACAAAAGTTTCTAACTTTGATAAAGTCAAAATTTTCAGTTTTTCTGTTATCACTTGTGTTTTTGGTGTCACATCTAAGAAATTATTACCTAATCCAAAATTATGAAGATATATTCCTGGGTTTTTGTCTAAGAGTTTTCTTGTTTTAGCTCTTATCTAGGTTCATGACCCATTTTGAATTAATTTTTAAGTCGGTATGAGGTAGAAGTCCAAATTCATTATTTTGCATATAGATATCCAGTTCCCCCCAGAACCATTTGTTGAAAAGACTGTTCTTTCCCCATTGAATTGTATTGGCCTTTTCTAAAATATTATGTAATGGTAAAGTTAAAAGTCAATAAAAATATTGTTTATGAGTGTGGTTGTTCTGTAAGACAGCTATAAAAATAGAAAAAGTTTAATACACATATAGCATATATATTATGTTTTAATAGAATAAGTATACACATAGATGTGTACTATGTAAACTAAAATGATGACAAAGAAGTGCTGGTTAGAAATGCTATTTCCTGTGGTTGGGGCAGATGGTAGCACTATTGAGAAACCATTTGAAATACTAAAAGAAAATTTTCTTGTCAAAGCAAGAGGACCAGATTACAGAGAAAATGCAAGACATAAATAAATGGGGGAAGACAAGACCCCTACCTTTGGTAAGTGTTTAACAGCTAGAATTGATAGACCAAGACTTATCACCACATAAGTCAGGCTACATCCAATTGAGGGGATACAAACTTTAAGTATGCCAACCCAAATGGATGGGGCTTACTGATTATGCTCCACTGGAGCTCCTGACAGGTGTCCCTATTGGTCCTCTCACTCGCCTCTGAGCCCAGGAAAACTGTACAGGCTTGTAATATTAACTATCAGAATCTGAATCCTTCAAACCAGCTGAAACAGGCATAAGCTCCCACCCCTTGCACAGCTTCCTTTTCTGGTGTTAATTCTCTGAACAAAGAGAACTGGGAAGAGGAATTGATGATCTTTCAAAGACTAATTTTGTCCCTGTTCCTTAAGTAGACTTGGTACAAAGTTCTCTGTTAAAACAGGGGGAAAAAAAGAACTTGAATTAGGATTTTTGAAATCCGAATGCAAAATAATCCCTAAGAGCATTATATCACTCTTGTCTGCATTAAAATTCATCTGTTACTTGTGGACGCACTTAAACAGCCCTTTAAGATCTCTCTGTCATCTTGGGCTTCCCTGGTGGCGCAGTGGTTAAGAATCCACCTGCCAATGCAGGGGACACGGGTTCAAGCCCTGGTCCGGGAAGATCCCACATGCCGCAGAGCAACTAAGCCCGTGCACCCCAACTACTGAGCCTGTGCTCTGGAGACCGTGAGCCACAGTTACTGAAGCCCACGCGCTTAGAGCCCGCGCTCTGCAACAAGAGAAGCCATTGCAATGAGAAGCCCGCGCACCATAACAAAGAGTAGCCCCCGCTCTCAGCAACTAGAGAAAGCCCGGGCACAGCAACAAAGACCCAATGCAGCAAAAAAGTAAATAAAATTAATTAATTTTAAAAATAATATATATATAAAAAATATCTATCTCCATCTACTTGGCCCTTCTAGTTTTACAGCTTCTGCAAACATGAAGACTTCATGACTTTGGGATCCCAGTAAGGATTTTCATTAAGAATAGTTCTACTAATAATGAGACAAACTGATTGGACCCTAAATTGAGGAAGAGAAAACTATGAAGTGACTTTCTGGGGGACAGTTGGAAAAATTTTAAGAAGAACTATCTACTAGATAATTTTATTGTATCAATCTTAAAGTTCTGGATTGTGATCATTATTTTGTGCTTATGTAGGAGAATATTTTTGTTCTTAGGAGATAAATGTTAAAGTATTTAAGAGTGAAGGGTCATGATGTCTGTAACATACTTTAAGATGGTTCAGAAAAAATAAATCACACACACATGCACAAACGTGCATACACACATACAAACACAGAGAAATGTAAAAAGTGTAGCAAATGTGCAAAATGTTTCATTTGGAATTGACATTGCTGTACATCTAAAATGGTCGAATATCAACAATTGTACCTAACAGATTAAGAGTATATAACTGAATCTAAATCAGGTTTTCTCAACATTGCGACTATTGACATTGTTTTAATTCTTTATTGCAGGAGAAGGGTGATCTGTGAATCTGTGAAGGATGTTTTAGTAACATCTCTGGCCTCTGCCTTCCAGACGCCAGCAACACCCTCAATCATCCAATCAAAAATGTCTCTAGACATTGCCAGATGTCCCCTGGGGGCAAAATCTCCCCTAGTTGAGAACCACTGATCTAGAGAAATATGCAAGAATGTATAGACAAAAGGTACTTTTCTTTCAACTTTTTGGTAGATTAAATTTTTTGCAAAATTAAAAAGTTAGAAAAATAATAGATAACATAACATATGTGATTTATATATTAATAGTACTATTGATTAATTAATAATTTATAAAACTGGTTCTGTCACCAAATTTTGATGAATTTTGTTTTTCACACTTTTAAAGGGCTTTCACACCAAAGCCCTTAAGAACTTAATTCATAGACTCCTCTAATACTTTCGCTTGACTCCATACTTGAAGCAGAAACACTTCATTGTGCCCCTATTCACCTGAGCTATAGGGAACACAATAGAACAGAAAGGGAATTAACATTGACTGAACACCTACATATGGCAGGTGTCACTTTATATCATTTATTAAAATTATTGTGAGAGGCAATTCCATTTGTACAGATGAGAAAAAAAATTCAGAGAACCTGATCATGGTGACATGACTTGTAAGAAAGTAAGACCTGGAGTACAAGACTGAAACCAACTCTAAAGTTCACATTGTTTCACTATACAAAGGAAATTTGCTGGCCCCTGGCCTGTCTCTGTTACAATAATAACACAAATGCCTATTACATTCAAACAAGTTTAAACTAAATATTGGACATTCTATTTTTAAATTTCTTGAACTACTCTACTTTATGGTTGAGTCAACTCTTCTTTTTTCTCTCTGTGCCCCCTCATCTCTCTTTCTTTCTTGGCTCTTCTTTTACTGCCACATTCCTCTTGATTTTTTTCATGTAAGCCTATTCTCTCTGTCTCTCCCCACTCCAACTTGTTTGGCTTTTTCTCCTATTGACCACACTCTCAGGGAATTATCTTCTGCACTTTCCATCCAACAAACACAGGCTAAAAAAATAATTTTCCTTAAGAGGAATGCTGGTGGTAGTTGCTAAAACTTTCTTACCTTCCTACATCTGGAAGTTCTCTAACACCTTTTTTTTCAACTTCTCTGTAGATTTAAAACTTTTCTAAGTAAAATGCTAAAAAAAACATAATGCCTTGAACATAACAAGCACTTAATAAACGTTAGACGTTGCACCATTGTTGTTCTTATGTAAGAGTAGCCGTTTCCACCAGGAGTTTCTTCAAACATAAAGAAAAGCAAATACAATTCACTTCTGGTAATTGTAAAACTAAGCTTTCAATTTGATTTGGAATACCTTTCATTAGCTAATATTTGGTATAGTAACTTTTCCACTTGGAAACTGGTTTATTCTTTGGGATCTACTACCATAATGTAAGACTAAAGTTTTAAAAGTATCTGTTCATTGGAGATACAAGACCATGCTTTAAAAATGTTTTTTTCCTCTCTTCCACTATTTTTGAGTCACTCACATCACCCAACCTGCCCCTTCTCCATCCTCATTCTTTCTCACACAGTTTATTTTCCTTACATTTACCAATACATTGACAAGAGGAAGAGAGGGTTCCATTTTGAGGTAAAAGAAATACTGTCGATCTTGTATCTCAACTTTCTTTTCCAGGCAATCTAAAATTTGTATAAAATCTTCTCATCGTCATATATGGGTCCACTAGGATGCACTAGAGGTGACAAAGCGGTATTTCTTTCTAATGGGTATGTACACACAGAGTGGAAAAGGCAGAAGGGGTCTTAAATGAAAAGGTAGTACTGAAGCTTGGGAGGGGTTGGAAAGAGATGAGGGAGTGGAAGCGGAGAAGGAAGAACATGCAAGAGAATTGGGCTTGTAAGAAGAACCAGACTAAGATTAGGGGGACAAGGGTGTGCAATACAGGAAGTGTTCAGAAGCACGAAAAAAATCCCTTCTTCCACTGTTGTCCTTGGAAGGAGTGCTTTGTTCGCTTTCTCATGTATGGAAGACCCTAACTCAAACAGATCTCAAATAAACAACATGTTTTTAACTCTGTGCCATGGTGTCCCCAGGTGTTTGTGAGCATCTTTTGCAGATCACAAAACTGCAGGTCCAGAGTCTCCTCCCAGACTCTGATGATTCAAAGCAAGAACAAACAGTTGGAATTTCTGTCAAATTGGCAGGCTGGCGGGGAAATAATTTGGAGTCATGGAGACATTTACTTCCCCAAAAATCATTCACAGTTTAAAGGAAAGAACACAGTAGAACTGCATCCTCACCATGTTCTCACTGAGTACCATGAGAGAATTCGCTGAACTTCAGGTTACTTGGGCTCTGAGTAAAATGGAAATAATAAGAATACAAACATCAAGATTTTCTGTGAAGCACAAATAACAGAAAGGTATACAAGTGTTTTGTAAGCTTTAAAATATTATAAATAATTGATTATCATTGCATGTACACCATCTGTTAGGCCTGAGCACAAGGCAGATGTGCTGCTCTATTTCTCCTCAAGCAGAATTCCTCTACATTCCTGCCTGAGTGAAATTTTCATACTTCATAGTTGTTCTGAACATCACCAAGAGAAAGATGAAGAAGAGGAAGAAAATAAATCGTTGAATGCCAAGAACATCCACGTAGTACACAGCCATTCTCTTTAAACAAGGAGAAAACAGCATTTTACTACTCAAAGCTCCAGGCAGTTTCCCTCTTTAGGGAAAGATAAGTGAGCTGTAAAGTATCTGCCCTGGCAACAAATTCATGAATCACAATTACCTGTTTCTTTTGGATATTGGATCTGCTAATTACCCACCAAACTTTAGATTGGACAGCTGCTACCTGACATCGTTTGGTATCCAATATGGAATGATTTTGGCAGAGAAATGGTTTCTCTTTTCCCAACAGGAAAATGGAAAATGAATTGGAAGACTTTACTAATAATTAGTAAAAACATTTAAAAAAACCAAACCCATAGCTCTAGGTGTTTGAACCTTGGATTAACTGTTGAGAGTTAAATCACTGGTTAAGGAAAAGTGATACTATATAAGTTGATGATCTGTTGAAAGTAGATTAAAAATGGGAACTGACCAGTGAGGACTAGAAATGCTACTAGATTAAAAGAATAACATGTATTTTAAAATCTGTATTTAATTTTGGCTTGTATTATGAGAGGAGACATCTGGAACTTGGGTGTTGGTGTTGAAATTACCAGTAGCATCTGTTCATCCTTGGTTTTACCCCTTGAATCAGAGGAAAACTACATTGTATTACAGATCTCTGGGTAAAATAGTAGAATGAAAATATGGCATGTTCCATTTAATCTGCAAGTGTAAAATAATGCTGTAATAATTTTCTAATTTTAGTTTTAGGTTCTATTCCTAGCCACTAATTAAAATGATTCATAAATGCTTTCATTTTTTATATAATTCATCATTTATGATTTATGGAAGTATCAAATATAAAAGCTAAGTTTTCTGTTTTTACTCAAGAAATTAACAACTAGGAAATGCTAAGTAACTTGGAGTTAAGAGTCAGCAAATGTCCAATAAGCTGTGTAGAAATCAGCCTGCTTAATTTTTTTTTAATCCTGAAAATGTTCAGCACAAATAAATCTAATAAACCATCTAAAGCAAAAGGGAAGTGGGAGAGTTTACAAAACAACTGGGAAAGAATACTCAAGGTGTGTGTCAGTTATGAAATTTCACTTATCGTTAGTAGAAAATATTGATTTTCTTTAACAGAAAAGGGGAGTCTTGCCCATGGATGCCCAAACAACCAGTTGATTTAGACCCTAATAGTTAATCCTTTGCATGAAAAAAGAAGCAAACTTTTTGTTGCAATAGCTTATCAACAGAAAGACAACTGAATAAAGACAAAGTAGAAGATACAACAGTAATGATGTTCCAGCACGTGTATACAAACTAGCAAAACAACTAAAACATCAGAGCAAGATTTTCTACTTCTTCTTTCCTCCCTTCCTTCCTCCCTTCCTTCTTTTCCTCCTTTCTTCCTAACTTCTTCATTTCACTACTTTCTTTCCTCCTTCTAATTTTGACATTTTAAAAGTTAATTTTACAGGGTTTTTTTTTTAATTTCAAGGAACAGTTTCCAACCAATTACAGAATTTTAGTGCTTTAGTATTTAAGTAGTCCCTCTCCATCATTTCATAAGTGAAGAAACTAAGGGCTAGAGGGGGGTCCCATTCTGTTGTGAAAGAATATATCATTACTGTTGCATCTTCTGCTTTGTCTTTATTCAGTTGTCTTTCTGTTGATAAGCTATTGCAACAAAAAGTTTGCTTCTTTTTTCATGCAAAGGATTAACTATTAGGGTCTAAATCAACTGGTTGTTTGGGCATCCATGGGCAAGACTCCCCTTTTCTGTTAAAGGAAATCATTTTCCACTAATGATAAGAGAAATTTCATAACTGACATGCACCTTGAGAATTCTTTCACAATCGTTTTGTAAACTCTCCCACCTCCATTCTGCTTTAGGTGGTTTATCTGATTTATTTATACTAAATATTGTCAGGATTAAAAATACTAGCTTGGGGACTTCCCTGGTGGTCCAGTGGGTAAGACTACACACTCCCAGTGCAGGGGGCCCAGGTTCCATCCCTGGTCAGGGAACTAGATACCACATGTGTGCCGCAACTCAGAGTCTGCGTGCCGCAACTAAGAACCCACATGCCACAACTAAAGATCCCACATGTTGCAACAAAGATCCCATGTGCCACAACTAAGACCCAGAGCAGCCTAAATAAATAAATAAATATTTTTTAAAAAACTAGCTTGTTGCCGAGCAATGATGAATACATGTGATAATTACTGCTGAGTTTTTATTTTTAGAAACATTCTTATATGTAGGTATATAAATTTTAAACTTTCTTGGCCATTTTCCAGCATTTATGCTTTCTTCTAAAAGAATCAACAATACAAGGATGTTTAAAGTAAAGACTAAACCTCTCTCCTCCCCACCTCACTCTACTATCCATTCCACCCACCTCAGGTGTCCAATGTTAATAGACTTGTACTGACTCCTTGGTAATATATATACACACAACGTAACTATACATATATAGGCTATTTGTTTGTATCTTCTCTGTTTTTTCCCAATATTGACTTATAACGTATATACTTTGTAGTCTTCTCTCTGCTGTTTTATTTTTTTCATGTGTCAGCATACATGGACAGCCCTACAAGAATGTATGTGTCCATATATTTTTGCAGTTTATACCTATGCATAAATACATAATTTTACATTATGCATTGAAATACGTGTTGGGGAGTTTCAAAGCAATACTGCTTTTCTCTCTCTCTCTTTTTTTTTGTTGTTTGCCTGTTATCACTCCCTCTCTTCCTTGAGGCTATTCATTTAAACACACACACACACACACACACACACACACACACATACACACACACACACACAAAATCTGTTTTGTGAGCTTCTTTTTCTTTCTTTCTTTTTTTAATTTTTCCATTTTTTTTTATACAGCAGGTTCTTATTAGTCATCAGTTTTATACACATCAGTGTGTACATGTCAATCCCAACTGCCCAATTCACCACAGCACCACACCCACCCACTGCAGCTATCCCCCCTTGGTGTCCATACGTTTGTTCTCAACATCTGTGTCTCAATTTCTGCCCTGCAAACCAGTTCATCTGTACCATTTTTCTAGGTTCCACATATATGCGTTAATATATTTGTTTTCTCTTTCTGACTTACTTCACTCTGTATGACAGTCTCTAGATCCAACCGTGTCTTAACAAATGACCCAATTTCATTCCTTTTTATGGCTGAATAATATTCCATTGTATATATGTACCACATCTTCTTTATCCATTCATCTGTCGATCAGCATTTAGGTTGCTTCCATGACCTGGCTATTGTAAATAGTGCTGCAATGAACATTGGGGGTCACGTGTCTTTTTGAATTGTGGTTTTCTCTGGGTATATGCCCAGGAGTGGGATTGCTGAATCATATGGTAATTCTATTTTTAGTTTTTTTAAGGAACCTCCATACTGTTCTCCATAGTGGCTGTATCAATTTACATTCCCACCAGCAGTGCAAGAGGGTTCTCTTTTCTCCACACCCTCTCCAGCATTTGTTGTTTGTAGATTTTCTGATGAAGCCCATTCTAACTGGTGTGAGGTGATACCTCATTGTAGTTTTGATTTGCATTTCTCTAATGATTAGTGATATTGAGCGCTTTTCATGTGCTTCTTGGCCATCTGTATGTCTTCTTTGGAGAAATGTCTATTTAGGTCTTCTGCCCATTTTTGGATTGGGTTGTTTGTTTTTGTAATATCAAGCTGCATGAACTGTTTATATATTTTGGAGATTAATCCTTTGTCCGTTGATTTGTTTGAAAATATTTTCTCCCATTCTGAGGGTTGTCTTTTCATCTTGTTTATGGTTTCTTTTGCTGCGCAAAAGCTTTGAAGTTTCATTAGGTCCCATGTGTTTATTTTTGTTTTTATTTCCATTACTCTAGGAGGTGGGTCAAAAACTTTCTCGCTGTGATTTATGTCAAAGAGTATTCTTCCTAGGTTTTCCTCTAAGAGTTTTATAGTGTCTGGTCTTACATTTAGGTCTCTAATCCATTTTGAGTTTATTTTTCTGTATAGTGTTAGGGAGTGTTTAATTTCATTCTTTCACATGCAGCTGTCCAGTTTTCCCAGCACCACTTATTGAAGAGACTGTCTTTTCCCCATTGTATATCCTTGTCTCCTTTGTCATAGATTAGTTGACCATATGTGCATGGGTTTACCTCTGGGCTTTCTATCTGTTCCATTGATCTATGTCTCTGTTTTTGTGCCAGTACCATATTGTCTTGATTACTGTAACTTTGTAGCATAGTCTGACGTCAGGGAGTCTGATTCCTCCAGTTCCTTTTTTTCCCCTCAAGACTGCTTTGGCTTTTTGGGGTCCTTTGTGTCTCCATACAAATTTTAAGATTTTTTGTTCTAGTTCCATAAAAAATGCCATTGATTTGATAGGGATTGCATTGAATCTGTAGATTGCTTTGGGTAGTATAGTCATTTTCACAATATTGATTCTTCCAATTCAAGAACATGGTATATCTCTCCATCTGTTTGTATCATCTTTAATTTCTTTCATCAGTGTCTTATAGTTTTCTGCATACAGGTCTTTTGTCTCCTTAGGTAGGGTCATTCTTAGGTATTTTATTCTTTTTGTTGCAATGGTAAATGGGAGTGTTTCCTTAATTTCTCTTTCAGATTTTTCATCATTAGCATATAGGAATGCAAGAGATTTCTGTGCATTAATTTTGTATCCTGCAGCTTTACCAAATTCATTGATTAGCTCTAGTAGTTTTCTGGTGGCATTTTTAGGATTCTCTGTGTATAGTATCATGTCATCTTCAAACAGTGACAGTTTTACGTCTTCTTTTCCAACTTGTACTCCTTTTACTTCTTTTCTTCTCTGATTGCCAAGGCTAGGACTTCCAAAACTATGTTGAATAATAGTGGTGAGAGTGGACAGCCTTCTCTTGTTCCTGGTCTTAGAGGAAATGCTTTCAGGTTTTCACCATTGAGAATGATGTTTGCTGTGGGTTTGTCATATATGGCCTTTATTATGTTGAGGTAGGTTCCCTCTATGCCCACTTTCTGGAGAGTTTATCATAAATCGGTGTTGAATTTTGTCAAAAGCTTTTTCTGCATCTATTGAGATGATCATATGGTTTTTCATCTTCAGTTTGTTAATATGGTGTATCACATTGATTGATTTGCATATATTGAAGAATCATTGCATCCCTGGGATAAATCCCACTTGATCATGGTGTATGATCCTTTTAATGTGTTGTTGGATTCTGTTTGCTAGTATTTTGTTGAGGATTTTTGCATTTATATTCATCAGTGATACTGGTCTGTAATTTTCTTTTTTTGTAGTAATTTGGCTGGTTTTGGTATCAGGGTGATGGTTGCCTCATAGAATGGGTTTGGGAGTGTTCCTTCCTCCACAGTTTTTTGGAAGAATTTGAGAAGGATGGGTGTTAGCTCTTCTCTAAATGTTTGATAGAATTCACCTGTGAAGCCATCTGGTTCTGGACTCTTGTTTGTTGGAAGATTTTTAATCACAGTTTCAATCTCATTGATTGGTCTGTTCATATTTTCTATTTCTTCCTGGTTCAGTCTTGGAAGGTTATCCCTTTCTAAGAATTTGTCTATCTCTTCCAGGTTGTCCATTTTATGGGCATAGAGTTGCTTGTAGTAGTCTCTTAGGATGCTTTGTATTTCTGCAGTGTCTGTTGTAACTTCTCCTTTTTCATTTCTAATTTTATTGATTTGAGTCCTCTCCTACGTTTCCTTGATGAGTCTGGCTAATGGTTTATTAATTTTGTTTATCTTCTCAAATAAACAGCTTTTAGTTTTATTGTCTTTGCTATTGTTTTATTTCTATCTCATTTATTCCTTATCTGATCTTTATGATTTCTTTCCTTCTGCTAACTTTGGGTTTTGTGTTTTCTTCTTTCTGTAGTTCCTTCGGGTGTAAGGTTAGATTATTTATTTGATATTTTTCTTGTTTCTTGAGGTAGGCTTGTATAGCTATAAATTTCTCTCTTAAAACCTCTTTTGCTTCATCCCATAGGTTTTCAATTGTCGTGTTTTCATTGTCATTTGTCTCTAGGTATTTTTTGATTTCCTCTTTGATTTCTTCAGTGATCTCTTGGTTATTTAGTAACATAGTGTTTAGCCTCCATGTGTTTGTGTTTTTTATATTTTTCCCCTGTAATTCATTTCTAATCTCATAGTGTTCTGATCAGAAAAGATGCTTAACATGATTTCAATTTTTTTAAATTTCCAGAGGCTTGATTTGTGACCCAAGATGTGATCTATCCTGGAGAATGTTCCGTGCATACTTGAGAAGAAAGTGTAATCTGCTGTTTTTATATGGAATGTCCTATAAATATCAATTAAACCTATCTGGTCTATTGTGTCATTTAAAGCTTCTGTTTCCTTACTTATTTTCATTTTGGATGACCTGTCCATTGGTGTAAGTGAGGTGTTAAGTCCCCCACTACTATTGTGTTACTGTCGATCTCCTTTGTTACAGCTGTTAGCAGTTGCCTTATGTATTGAGGTGCTCCTATGCTGGGTGCATATATAGTTATAATCATTATATCCATCTTGAATTGATCCCTTGATCATTATGTAAGCCCTTCCTTGTCTCTTATAACATTCTTTATTTTAAAGTCTGGAGTATCGGTACTCCAGCTTTCTTTTGATTTCCATTTGCATGGAATATCTTTTTCCATCCCCTCACTTTCAGTCTGTATGTGTCCCTCGGTCTGAAGTAGGTCTCTTGTAGACAGCATATATATGGTTCTTGTTTTTGTATCCATTCAGCAAGCCTGTGTCTTTTGGAGTATTTAATCCATTCACATTTAAGGTAATTATCAATATGTATGTTCCTATGACCATTTTCTTAACTGTCTTTGGTTTGTTTTTGTAGGTCCTTTTCTTCTCTTGTGTTTCCCACTTAGAGAAGTTGCTTTAGCATTTGTTGTAGAGCTGGTTTGGTAGTGCTGAATTCTCTTAGCTTTTGCTTGTCTGTAAAGCTTTTGATTTCTCAATCGAATCTGAATGAGGTCCTTGCCAGGTAATCTTGGTTATAGGTTTTTCCCTTTCATCCCTTTAAGTATATCATGCCACTCCCTTCTGGCTTGTAGAGTTTCTGCTGAGAAGTCAGCTGTTAACCTTATGGGAGTTCCCTTGTATGTTATTTGTCATTTTTCCCTTGCTGCTTTCAATAATTTGTCTTTAATTGTTGCCAATTTGATTACTACGTGTCTCGGCGTTTTTCTCCTTGGTCCCCTGTATGGGACTCACTGTGCTTCCTGGACTTGGGTGGCTATTTCCTTTCCCATGTTAGGGAACTTTTCGACTATAATCTCTTCAAATATATTCTCTGGTCCTTTCTCTCTCTCTTCTCCTTCTGGGACCCTTATAATGTGAATGTTGTTGCATTTAATGTTGTCCCAGAGGTCTCTTAGGCTGTCTTCATTTCTTTTCATTCTTTTTTTCTTTATTCTCTTCCCCAGCAGCGAATTCCACCATTCTGTCTTCCAGGTCACTTATCCGTTCTTCTTGCCTCAGTTATTCTGCTACTGATTCCTTCTAGTGTAGTTTTCATTGCAGTTATTGTATTGTTCATCTCTTTTTTTTGTTGTTTAATTCTTCTAGGTCTTTGTTAAATATTTCTTGCATCTTCTCCATCCTTGCCTCTATTGTTTTTCCGAGGTCCTGGATCATCCTCACTATCATTATTCTAAATTCTTTTTCTGGAAGGTTGCCTATATTCACTTCACTTAGTTGTCTTTCTGGGGTTTTATCTTGTTCCTTCGTCTGGTACATAGCCCTCTGCCTTTTCATCTTGTCTATCTTTCTGTGAATGTGGTTTTTGTTCCACAGGCTGCAGGATTGTAGTTCTTCTTGCTTCTGCTGTCTGCCCTCTCACAGTTGTTTCAACTACAAGCATACCTCAGAGATATTACAGGTTAGGTTCTGCTGCAGGTTAGACCACTGCTAGTTTTGTAGGGTCTCCTGCAGAGGTGGGGGGTGGCTGTGGCTCACTGTGGGGACAAGGGCCCTGGCAGCAGTTCTAGGAAGTCCTCCTTGGCATGAGCCCTCCCAGAGTCTCGAGCTCCTACTTTTTATAATCATATAATATTGTTAAAAAACAAAATTCAACCAAGTAAATTTGAAGATCTAAATGGATTTATTAAGCAATTCATGTATCGGGTAGCAACCCAACTAGCAACTAGAAGGGTGCTCTGAGGGGCTGTACAAAATGGAAGGCCTCTACAGGCAGAAGGAAGGTAGGGCAAGGTAGTTGGTGGCAAAAAGAAAAGAAAAAATTGTTTCAGGCCAGGAAATGTTTTTTTTGGGCAAGGATGTTATTAGCAAAAGACAAGAAAGAATTGTTTCAGGCCAGGTCATCATTTTGTGGGGGAAGGGAACAGCAGGGGTCTTATTACGCAGATTACCTCACTAGTGTTGATCAGGAAATTTCAGATTGTCTGTTTAAAGGTCACATTCCCGAGAGAGGCTGAAACTGCAATTAAGTCTTTGCTTGCTGTCATGGGGACAAATGACTCTATTTGGAGATTGTTATTTTTTTTTTAAACAGTATAACCATACATACACACAAAATGGCTAGCATCCTTTTCTCTCTTCTCCCATCACAGAAACACACACACACACAAACACATGCACAAGCACACATTCAGTTAACCAGAAAATCACTCACCGTGATACTCCAGTATTAAAGTATAATTTTCAAAAAATTGAAAGCAGGACTTCCTTACAAATTTTGAATGAACACATATCGAAGATTTATTTAATTCATGAATGAGGGAACCAGCAAGAGAGTGAAGCTGCTTCAAAGATAGAATTCAAGAAATAGAAGTTTGTACAGTCAGGGAGGAGTATTAAACAAATTTCCTAAGTGTTAATGAAAAAAATTAATCAATAGTCAATCTAAGAAAGAAATGGAAATTTTTATTTGAGCCAACCTGAGGATTTTAGCCCAGGAGACAGTTTTTCGGAAAGCTCTGAGGACTGTTCCACTATCAGAACAGTTACATAATTTTTTGAGCCAAAGGGTTATACATCAAATGATGTATTATTGATAGTTTACATAATTCAGATCTACACGTACAAAGCGAGTAGTGGGTCATGGGTCATCGTGGCCTCTTGCAAGATTAAGAAGGAAAGTTACCTCTAAGGAGTTATGACCCTTTACGTGATTAAAAAGAAATGTTCTCTCCTAAGGAGGTCTGGTTAATGCACATGCCCAATACACACTAAAGGGGAGGGAGGAGGTCCAAACGGGCAGAGAACATTTTAGTTTAAATGTTCTTATCTTGCCATAAAATATGAATTTGATTTTATCATTGAGTTAGAGGCAAGACCAGCTAGTATCCTGCCAGGCAATAAAACCATAACCTTTGGTGTCTCCTCTACCTGGCAGAAATAATCTTCTTCTAATGGACCAAAATTTGCAAGTTAACAGGTAACTTTCACAGTGTCAGTGTCCTAATCAATAGTAAATGGCAAGCAAAAGTACATCTCCTTGTCTGAGACTATTAGGCAATGCTTCAGTGTGACATTGAAAGGACATGCAATCATCCTTTTGCCTTCCTTCCTGGTCTTGAATCATTTTTCTTAACACCAAACTGAAACCAATAGACCATGGAACTGTGCCAAGCTTGAGTCACACCCTAAGAAAATGTAGAGATTCCCCTGGATGACCACTCATGTTGTTCCTCCTCCTGTTAGTCAGGATGACACCACCAGACCTGTCTTTTGGGCCACTTAATTATATAAAAGCCAAATCCTTGATGGTTCCCATTAAGACTATGGGCTCTTCTGTCATCTTTAGCGGACACGCAAAGTAACTGCTCTAAATCTTTCACATATAAAGATTTCACATAACTGATGTATTTGTTATTACTGCAAATAAATTTAATAGTTGTAATGATCTAAAAAATTAGTGTTAATTAGCACTTCTCATTGACCAACGTAAAAGAACTTTCTGGTATGGGGCTTATATTTCTGGTAAGTTGCACTAGGCTTTTTTTTTTTTTTAAGCAAGGAATGAATGTTCAGACTCCTTTAATGTATAAATTTAATGATTTTGCTTTTCTTCTCTTTCTTATGTACTGTAGAAGGACGGAATCGAACATTTCTTCTCAGCTCTCTGCCTCTGTCTCTGAAGAGAGGTAGTTTTTAGGTTGCTAATAATTTGGCTTTTGTGTTTAATGGGCAGTAACAGCATATTGGGAAAGATCAGAAGAGATGACAGTTTAAGATAAGAGAGATAGGAAAGAGAAATGCCTCAGGCTGAAACGGAATTAAGAATCAAAGTGCATAAATGCTGGAAAGGGTGTGGAGAAAAGGGAACACTCTTGCACTGCTGGTGGGAATGTGAATTGGTACAGCCACTATGGAGAACAGTATGGAGGTTCCTTAAAAAACTAAAAATAGAATTACCATATGACCCAGCAATCCCACTACTGGGCATATACCCTGAGAAAACCATAATTCAAAAAGAGTCATGTACCAAAATGTTCATTGCAGCTCTATTTACAATAGCCCGGAGATGGAAACAACCTAAGTGTCCATCGTTGGATGAATGGATAAAGAAGATGTGGCACGTATATACAATGGAATATTACTCAGCCATAAAAAGAAACGAAATTGAGCCATTTGTAATGAGGTGGATAGACCTAGAGTCTGTCGTACAGAGTGAAGTAAGTAAGAAAGAGAAAGACAAATACCGTATGCTAACACATATATATGGAATTTAAGAGAAAAACATGTCATGAAGAACCTAGGGGTAAGACAGGAATAAAGACACAGACCTACTAGAGAGTGGACTTGAGGATATGGGGAGCAGGAAGGGTAAGATGTGACAAAGCCAGAGAGAGGCATGGACATATATACACTACCAAACGTAAGGTAGATAGCTAGTGGGAAGCAGCCGCATAGCACAGGGAGATCAGCTCGATGCTTTGTGACCGCCTGGAGGGGTGGGATAAGGAAGGTGGGAGGGAGGGAGACGCAACAGGGAAGAGACATGAGAATATATGTATATGTATAACTGATTCACTTTGTTATAAAGCAGAAACTAACACACCATTGTAAAGCAATTATACTCCAATAAAGATGTCAAAAAAAAAAAAAAAAAAAAGAATCAAAGTGCACCCTGTAGGCAGCCAGCCCTCAGAGTGGATAATAACATGGTTTATCTAGGCCCATGCACTAAGGACTGAAGCTTTGGCAAAGCTTCCCTCACTCGCAAGGCTACAGAAGCAGAGAGCTCCCCAACTTTAAAAGACTAGTACCCATTTAAACAATGAGAATTCTGCAACTACTATGATATACACTGGAAATCAGAGAACTTTCTCCTGGGTTTTAGGTCCTACATAAACTTTCTGAATTCTGATGCAACTATAGAAGAAAGAAGGGGGAAAGAGGGAAGGGAAGGAGAAGAGGAGAGGAGAGGTAGAAGGCTTAAGTAATAGCTGAAACAGAATGTCCTGTCTGCCTTACAAGAGGCTATCAAATTCATCAGTCACGTCAGATTAAGAAGTGATATTTTTTGCATACTTGAATTTACTGAGATTCAAATCTGTCCTTTTCTATCCAGATGATGATTTATTGAAGATCCCAGTACTGACACACACACCCATATTCACCTATAACAAATCAGAGCCAACCTCAGCATTTGGTTGTTTGATTCCAAAGCATATCTTCCAGAAGTCTTTCTGTAGTGAGATAAATAAATGAGTCTCATTCCTCTGAGACTTATTATAAGTTGAGCAGGGGAAGAAGGAGCATGATTGAGGAGAATAGCACCAGATTAAAAATCAGAGGACTAGGACCTTTATACTACAACTAATGCTATGTGCAAATTTCGACAAGTAACAACCTACTTGTGGTCAGCAAAATACCTCTTCTAACTTTAGAGTTATACATGGCTCTCACTCTCTCGTTAATAATTGTACTATCTCTGTTGGGCATAGCTTCTCAGGCTTTCCCCAAGGTACTGGATATGGCTATTAGTCACAGAACCCCACTGCAGCAACTTTGCTGCTACCCCCAAAGAAGTCTTAAAGTTTTGAGTTGCTCACCAGAATTGGGGAGGAGTAGCTAGATAGGCTCTCCTAAGACTCTAATAAGAGTCCCTACTCTCCCACAATTCCTAGATGCTTCAATATTTGAAGAGGAGAATTCTATTGACACTTCTCAGAGCCTCTTTACTTAAAATTGTAAGAGATTCCAGTTGTTAGATAAAGCTTCTGTCACCTAGAACAGGAAAAGAGTTCAGAATAATAAATTTGAAGATGGTAATAAGTAATAATAATATAATCAGTAAAAATTATTGAGGATTTTCAAATGTAACAAGTATACTGAGAGCTTTATAAGCATTATTTAATTCTCAGAGTAAATCTATAAATCATGTTCTTTTGCCAGTTCTATTTTACAAAAGAGAAAACTGAGAGGAGGCAAGAATTAAAACATGGTCTCATAGCTCACAGCTAGCAATTGACAGAGCCAGTTCTCAAACATAGTTTTATTTCATACCCAGTCTATATCATGTCCTATTTATTTAGCCCAATGGAATAATTATTGTTGGGCTTAGACAGAAGGGGATGTAAAAGAGGTTCTGAAAAAGACAGAACAACTTATTCAACAGTTGGAAGCATAGGTCACAAATGGACAGGATAAAAGTTATAAATATTCATTATTTATAGGACTCTCATCTTTCTTAGGAAGATGGATCCTTAAGAAGGCCTATTTTGTACTCATGTCTAAGTCATTCTCCATAAGATGATCATTCTTAGTATTGAAGATAGAATTCAGTGATGTATAGGAAATTCATTGCTGGAGAAGCTGAGACAACATTGTTCTGACTAAGAAAGAAGCCAGAGCTTGTATATCTAGAGAGGCAATGTTGAAGGAGAAAGAGATCAATCAGCCAAGGGCAGAAAATGAAATTTAAGTGAACAGAAATGTCTAATAAGTAATCAATAAATTTCTGGGTAATGAGATGTGGATCTTTTTTTATATATATATAAATTATTTATTTTTGGCTGCGTTGGGTCTTCATTGCTGCACACGGGCTTTTCTCTGGTTGCGGCAAGTGGGGGCTACTCTTCATTGTGGTGCGTGGGCTTCTCATTGCAGTGGCTTCTCTGGTTGCGGAGCACCGGCTCTAGGCATTCAGTAGTTGTGGCACATGGGCTCAGTAGTTGTGGCACATGGATTCAGTAGTTGTGGCTTGCGGGCTCTAAAACACAGGCTCAGTAGTGTGGCACACAGGCTTAGCTGCTCCACGGCATGTGGGATCTTCCTGGACCAGGGCTCAAACCTGTGTCCCCTACATTGGCAGGCGGATTCTTAACCACTGTGCCACCAGAGAAGCCCTGAGATGTGGATCTTTGTCCCCGCCAATCAATGAAACATGTAAATCTGACATTACTAAGTCAATACTTTTGTAGTTGGAATTGATTTTTGATATGTGATAATAAATAACTGCCTCGAAAGGGAAGAGAGTGAAATCAAAGATGGTCAAACAGGGGCTTCCCTGGTGGCGCAGTGGTTGAGAGTCCGCCTGCCAATGCAGGGGACACGGGTTCGTGCCCTGGTCCGGGAAGATCCCACATGTCGCAGAGCGGCTGGGCCCATGAGCCATGGCTGCTGAGCCTGCGCGTCCAGAGCCTGTGCTCCACAACGGGAGAGGCCACAACAGTGAGAGGCCCGCGTACCGCAAAAGAAGAAAAAAAAAAAAAAAGATGGTCAAACAGTATCTCCTGCTACATTCAAATTAAAACATAAAACAATAAATTAAGATAGGAGATCAAAGACACCTCAGCATATAAGCAGTCTGACATAAGGAGAAAGATATGTCAAATATTTCTACACAAAGAACTGTGAAATTTCACAAATAATTTAAGTAAATGGAGAGATATATACCATGTTCATGGATGAAATGACTTAACAGAGTAAACATTTCAATTTACCTGAAAGAAATTTATCTAAAACCATCCCTATAAGATGGGTTTTTTCAATAGAAATTCTGGTTTTTAGAATTTAACAAGTTCTATATTTAAACATATGGATTAAAATTTTTATGAGTAGCTGACTCAACTCTTTAAAAAATAGAATAAAATGTTGGAAGTTTCCCCACTAGATATCAGAAAAGATATGCCCACAAATACACAGTAACAACAAAGGTAATTTCTAGCAACAGATAAACACAACAATGACAATAAATACACAACATAAAAATAGACACAGGAATATATGGGAATTTGAAATATGATTAAGGTGGCAATACCAAATAATGACAAAAACTAGGTTGTAGGTGATGTTAGGAAAAACAGGCTTATTACATATAGAGAAATAAAGCTAGATCCCTACCTTGCATTACATGCAAAGAGAACTCCAAATGAATTAAAGACTTAAATGAGAAGGTGAAAGTAAGAAGGCAACAGAATAAAGTGCATAAATGTGTAAATGTAAAATGGATAAAATATTTTTTAAAAACTCAACAAAATGGAAATAGAAGAAAACTTTCTCTATCTGATAAAGGCCATTTATGAAAAACCCTCAGCCAACATCATATTGAATGGTGAATGACTGAATGCTTTCCCCTTACGGAGAAGAAATTGTCTCCTCTCAGCACTTCCATTTTACATTATATTCGAGAGTCTAGAAAGGGAAATTAGACAATAAAAAGAAATACAAGGTGTTCAGATTAGACAGGGAAACTATCTTCCTTTGCAGATGACATGATCTTGTACATAGATAACCACAAAGAACTATTACAGCTAATAAATGAGTTATTCAGGGTTACAGGATACATCAGGGGTCCCCAACCCACAGGCCATGGACAGGTACCAGTCCTTGGCCTGTTAGGAACCGGGCTGCACAGCAGAAGGTGAGTGGCAGGCAAGCGAGCAAAGCTTCATCTGTGTTTACAGCCACTCCCCATTGGTCGCATTACCGCCTGAGCTCCGCCTCCTGTCAGATCAGCGGTGGTGGCATTAGATTCTCATAGGAGCGGGAACCCTACTGTGAACTGTGCATGTGAGGGATCTAGGTTGCACAATCCTTATGAGAATCTAATGCCTGATGACTTGAGGTGGAGCTGAGGCGGTGATGCTAGCGCTGGGGAGTGGCTGCAAATACAGATTCTCACTAGCAGAGAGGTTTGCCTGCACAGAGACGGTAATCAATCAATTGCCTGCACTCATATCAGAACCCTATCAGTGAGCGGCAAGTGACAAGCTGCATCTGTGGCAGGATTTATAGTGGTAAGGGAGCTGACGTACTTCAGCTGTACAGCTGCATCTTGTGGCAGCCTTTAAGTCAGAATCCGACATGTATTTTAGTCCATGCCTGGCCCGCCCATTATTTTATTTACCTCTTCCATCCACGCCTCTTTCCCGCACTGCGTACTTGTCTCAGTCACAGTTTGGGTAAGCCCACAAGCTAACCCTAGCCAAAATGAGCGAAAAACAAACATCCCTGGAGAGCTTCTTTGAAAGGGGGAAAAGACCCAATGATGAGACAGCAGTAGACTCTAAGACTGCCAACAAAAAGAAAGCTGCATTTAAAAGAAAATACCGAGTCCTACTTAAATTACGGGTTCCTTGAAACAGGTGATTCACGTTCTCCAAGCCTGCTTTGTATAATATGTGTCGACCAGCTAGCCAATGTAGCCGTGAAACCTTCAAAACTGCTTCGCCACATGGTGACCAAGCACCCTGCATTAAATGACAAGCCTTTGGAGTTTTTCAAAAGAAAAAACCATGAACACGAAGAACAGAAGCAATTACTGAAGGCCACCACTTCATCAAATGTGTCTGCACTGAGAGCGTCATTCTTAGTGGCTAACCGCATTGCTAAAGCTAAGAAGCCCTTAGTATTGGTGAAGAGTTGATCATGCCTGCTGCTAAGGGCATTTGTCGTGAACTTTTAGGAGAGGCTGCAGTTCAAAAGGTGGTACGTGTTCCTCTTTCGGCTAGCACCATAACTAGACGAATTGATGAAACAGCAGAGGATACTGAGGCGCAGTTGGAGAGGATTAGAGTCACCGTGGTACGCAACCCAGGTTGACAAGTCTACTGATATTGACCACAAGGCAACAATGCCTATTTTTGTGCAATATAGTTTTCAGGAGGACATGCATGCGGATATGTTATGTGCATTTTTGTTGCCAACCAACACCACAGCTGCAGAACTATTCAAGTCTTTGAATGATTACATATCAGGAAAACTGCATTGGTCATTTTGTGTCCGTATATGCACGGATGAAGCAGCTGCCATGACTGGACGGCTTTCTGGTTTCACTACTCGGATCAAAGAGATCGCTTCTGAATGTGAGTCTATGCACCGTGTCATCCATAGAGAAATGCTGGCAAGCCGAAAAATGTCATCTGAACTTAACAACATTTTGCAGGATGTGATTAAAATTATCAACCACATTAAAGTACATGCCCTTAACTCATGTCTGTTCACACAGCTCTGTGAGGAGACGGGTGCAGAGCACACACATCTTCTCTTATACACAGAAGTGAGATGGTGTTCTAAATGTAGATCACTGGCCAGAGTTTCTGAGTTATGAGAGCCGCTCCAGAGATTTCTTTTAGAAAAACAGTCACCACTGGCAGCACATTTCAGTGACACAGAACGGGTCGCAAAACTTGCTTACTTGTGTGACATATTCAACCTGCTCAGTGAACTCAATCTGTCACTTCAGGGGAGAACGACAAGTGTGTTCAAGTCGGCAGATAAAGTGGCTGCATTCAAAGCCAAACTGGCGTTATGGGGGTGATGAGTAAATATTGGGATCTTTGACATTTCAAACATTAGCAGAGATTTTGAAAGAGACTGAGCCAGGGCCCTCTTTCTCCAAGCTGGTGCATGATCACCTATCTCAGCTTTCAAAAGAGTTTGAGCATTACTTCCCAACCACAATAGGCCCCCGAACTGGGAAGGAATGGATCCACGACCCATTTGTGAATACGCCAGGGGAATCACTTTTGTCCGTGCTAGAACAGGATCAACTGCTTGAGATCGCAAATGACGGTGGCCTTAAAAGTATGTCTGAGACAACTTCAAATCTCCATACGTTCTGGATTAAAGTCAAGGCGGAATATCCTGAGATGGCCACAAAAGCACTGAAAAGCCTGCTTCCATTTCCAACATCCTGTCTTTGTGAAGCAGGGTTTTCTGCAGTGATGGCGACCAAAGCGAGATCACGGAGAAGACTGAACATAAGCAGCGCACTTCGGGTGTCACTGTCCCCCATCACCCCCAGATGGACCATCTAGTTGCAGGAAAACAAGCTCAGGGCTCCCACTGATTCGGCATGATGGTGAGTTGTGTAATTATTTCATTATATATTACGATGTAATAATAATAGAAATAAAGTGCACGATAAATGCAATGTGCTTGAATCGTCCCGAAACCATCCCCCCACCTGCCGGTCCATGGAAAAACTGTCTTCCGTGAAACCGGTCCTTGGTGCCAAAAAGGTTGGGGACTGCTGGGATACATGATAAGTATCCAAAAATCAATTGTATTTTTATGGAGTAGCAATGAACAATTCGAAAATGAAATTACAAAAACATTCCATTTACAATAGCATCAAAAAGAACAAAATACTTAGGAATAAATCTAACAAAATGCAAGTCTTGTATCTGAAAACTACAAAACATTGTTTAAAGAAATTGAAGACAAATATTTGGAAAGATATACCATGTTTGTGAGTTGGAAAACTTAGTATTGTTAAGGCGACACTATTCTTCAAATAGCCAAAACAATCTTGACAGAGAACAACAAAAATGAATACTCACACTTCCTGATTGTAAAACTTAATTTAAAGCTACGTAATCAAGATTGTGTAATACTCACCTAAGAAGAGATATAGTTCAATGGAAGAGAGCTGAGAATCTAGGAATAAACACTCATATTTATGGTCAATTAACTTTTGACAAGGGTGCCAAGACAATTCAATAAGGGGAAAAAAGTCTTTTCAATAAATGCTGCTGAGACAATTGGAATCTACATGCAAAAGAGTGAAGTTGGATTCCTACCTCACACCACACACAAAAGTAACTCTAAATAGATTGTAGACCTAAATGCAACACTTAAAACTATAAAATTATTAAAGAAAACATAAGAAATCTTTCTGACCTTGGATTAGGCAATAATTCCTTAGATATAACATCAAAAGTGAAGGAAAAAATAAATTGGACTTCATCAAATTAAAAACTTTTCTGCTTCAAAGAACACCATCAAGAAAGTGAAGAAACAGGACTTCCCTGGTGGTGCAGTAGTTAAGAATCCACCTGCCGATGAAGGGGACATGGGTTTGATCCCTGGTCTGGGAAGACCCCACACGCCATGGAGCAACTAAGCCTGTGCACCACAACTACTGAGCCTGCATGCCACAGCTACTGAAACCTGTACACTCTAGAGCCCATGGGCTGCAACTACTGAGCCCACGTGCCACAAGTACTGAAGCCTGTGAGCCTAGAGCCCATGCTCCGCAACAAGAGAAGCCACCACAATAAGAAGCCCATGCACCGCAACAAAGAGTAGCTCACAGTCGCCTCAACTAGAGGAAGCCCTCACACAGCAACGAAAACCCAATGCAGCCAAAAAATAAATAAAAATTTTAAAAAAAAGAAAAAAGAAAGAAAGTGAAGAAACAATGTACAGAATGGAATAAAATATCTGCAGGTCATTTTTTCTGAAGTTTTTAAATCACAGTTTCAATTTCATTACTTATGATTCATCTGTTCATGTTTTCTATTTTTTCCTGGCAAGTCATATTTTCTATAACAGGACTTGTATCCACAATATGTAAAGAACATTTAAATTCAACAATAAAAAGACAAACCAACTTAAAAATGGGGAAAATTGAATACAAATTTCTTCAAAGAAGCTATGGAAGTGGCTATAAGTACATGAAAAGATTCTCTACTACACTATTCATTAAGGAAATGCAAAAAAAATCCCACAATGAGATAGCACTTCACATCCACTTGGCTGGCTAAAATTGAAAAGGGTTGATGAATATGTGGAGAAACTGAAAGCCTTATACATTGCTGGTAGGGAGGTAGAGTGGTGGAGCTCATTTGGAAAAGAGTTTGGCTGTTCCTCAGAAAAGTAAACTTAGAGTTATCATATGATAATATGAAGCAATTCCACTTCAAGTATATACTCAAGAGAATTAAAAATGTAGGTCCACAGAAAATCTTGTACATGAATGTCCATTATAGTATTATTCATAATAGTCAAAATGTGGAAACTTGAATGTCCATCAACTGTTGAATGGATAAACAAAATGTGGTGTGTCCATATACTGGAATATTATTAAACAGTAAAAAGGAATAAATTATGATACATGCTACAACATGGATAAACCCCTAAAGCATGGTAAAAAAAAAAGACAGAAACAAAAGGCCATATATTTACAATTATATTTATATGAAATGTCAAGAATTGGCAAATCTACAGAGACAGAAGATAGATTAATCACTGCCAGGGTCTGCAAGGAGGAAATAATGGAAAGCGATGCTTACAGGTACAGGATTTCTTTTGGGGGGTGACAAAAGGGTTCTGGAGTTAGATAATGTTAATAGATTCACAAATCTGTTAGTATACTAAAAGTTGAATTGTACATTCTAGAAGTGTGAATTTATGGCATGTTAATTATATCTCAATAAAGCTGCTATTTTTAAAAAGTCCAACAGACAAGGAGTCATATAACCTGGATTCTAATCTAGATTCTGTTATAATTTTACAAAATGACTTCAGACAAGTTTCTACTCTTTCTGGTCTCATTCTCCTCGTCTGTAAAATGAAAAATGATGCATAAGTGCCCTTCCATTTCTGACTATTTATGGTTCCATGCCTCTATCACTTCCTTCATTAAACAGTCCTTTGCCCTATTATCTAAAACTGATCTTTCCCTGCTTTGAACTCTCATAACATTCACTGCCTTGTTTTGCTACTATTTGTGCTTCATCTTCTCTCCTCTACTAGAAATGTGAGACACTTAAAGGAAGACTCAGGACCGTCTTGAACATAACAGAGGTTCAATTTTTAGAGACTAGGGACATGAAATTATTTATATTTAGAAGACATTGTGTGAATGAAGCAATCAGTCCAAAAATCAAAATGTTAGTTTTGGTTTACATGTCACCAAAATAAGGGATTGGTAGTTTTCCTAAATTTGACACAGATTTTATGTTATTTCTTGGCATAATAGAACTTTAAACTTGATAGAGAGTTTGATACACCACATTAATTCTCTTTTATCCCATACAGATGAGCTTCTACCCTATTTTAAAATAGATTGCCTGTACCATGGCAGCCTCACTGATGTTGATATTAAGCATGATGAAAATAATCCAAAAATGAAAAGAAATAAAATGCTTGAACCAGTATTATTGAATTGCAATTAATCAAGTATTTAGTATTCCAGTAGGTATTCTGAACCACATTGTTTTTAAGGTATGAAATCTTACCAATAGGAGACCTCAGTAGAGTACAATATTATTAAATCCTCATCAAGAGGTTAGGCCACTGTTTTCCTGCAATCATTATTGACTTTGCAAAATTTTAAAAAATAGAAAATTATACAGGCTTTGCTGCTTTATATAACTTTCCATAGTGTATGTCTGACACACTGAAATTTTTAGACTAAAAAGAAAGTTGAGTAAAAATGTAACCAACTGCTTTCTTACTTCCTTTTTTGTCTAAATACAAAAAATAATTATCTAAAAACTAATCTTTAATTTTGTATTCTTTTCTCCACTGCTGAACTACATAATTTAACTCAAAAACATTTATCCCTCATTATTAAAAATACAAAAGGAAGAATTATGGAAAATTAGTCCTAGCCTGCTAGGATTCAACTGTAACCTCATCCCACCACATTCCCTTTTTATTCTGCGTAACCACCAGTTCAGAATACCTGACTCCATTCCTCAATGCAGAGTTTAGAAAAATTTTGTAATTGATAAGAAAAAAACTAAAGCAGCATCAAAACATGTTGAGAACCTATGCAAAATTTGGGGTGCATAACTGGTAACACCTGAGAACATTTTTTATTCTACACTTCATTTTGCATATGGGATATACCTGAAGGTCATGTTTTATAATATTGGAGGTAGTTTCAGTAAGTACCCACATCTCTCAAATGTATTGAGTTAAAACTTGTATATAGTATTATTTTTTTCATCTTGGGCATAATAACTTCTACCTTGCTGTCATTTAAAATTTGTATTTAATAAACATTCGTTGAGTACCACCTATTCTTCAGGTACAGATAATAATAATACACACAAAAAATAAGATTTATTGAGTGTTAACTAGAGTACTAGGCACTATACAAAAATTCTTTATAGTCTTGTCTCAATCAGCCCTAAAAGCAATTCTGTGAGAATGGTAGTTCACACTTACTATCCACATGTTACAAATGAGAAAATTGAAGGTTAATGACATGAAGTCATTTGCTCTAAGTTACACAGCTAACAAATGGTTCAACTCTATGCTAAACAGTTTAGGGGCACACAAACAAAAAAACACCCGGATGTCCTCAAAGAATTTACAATCCAGTGAGGCTGTCAGAGAAGGAACCAAATAACAGACGTGAACTATAAGTGATGATTCGTGGTTCAATATGAAACCAATCAAATTAAAGGTTACAATTTAAGCCATTAGTGTTATGGTATGAGGTGTGCATTGCTCAGAGTTCTCCAGAGAAACAGAACCAATAGGATGTGTGCATAGAGGGAGAGAGAGATTTCTTTTAAGAAGTTGACTCATGTGACTACTGTGACCCAGGGAAGAACTAATGTTGCAGTTCAAGTCCAAAGGCCATCTGCTAGCAGAATTCCTGTTTTCTCAAAAAAGTTTAGTCTTCGTTTTAAGACAACTGATTGGATGAGGTCCACCCACAGTATGGAGGGCAATCTGCTTTATTCAAAGTTCACTGATTTAAGTATTAATCTTATCCAAAAAAACACCCTCATAGAAACATCCAGAATAATGTTTGAGCAAATATCTAGGCACCGTGGTCCAGCCAAGTTGACACATAAAATCAACCATCACATGATGCTTTAAAAATATATAATGATAACTCATACCATGCCCTATGATAGAGAGTCCTACAAATTTGTCTTCGCCAACAGAGCTACATCCCTTGAATTGAGGACTATGTTATATTTACTTTTCTATTCTCAGTATCTATTACAATGAGGAACATATAGAATCTTTTTAGGAACTCTTGTTGAATTAATACTAGTAGACTTGTCTTGAATTGAATTGAATTAAATTCAGTTTCTGGCCTTTTAAAATCTCTATTAAAAAAAAAAAGGTGTCCAGAATAAAAAAGTGCCATTGATAAATCTAGCAGTTTGGGGGCTCATAGGTCTATCAGTTTCCGTGGTTCCCCATTCTGCGGTAACAGTTATATATTAGTCATATGTTCTACATGATAAATTACTACAAACTTAGTAGCTTAAACCAGTACACACTTAATAGTTTCTGTGAGTCAGGAGACCAGTCACGGCAGAGCTGCATGCCCTGCTTCAAGGTCTCTCCCAAGGTGCAACGAGGGGTCAGCCAGGGCTGGGATGTCATTTGAGGGGGACTAACTGAGTCACGTCAGGGGATGTCAGTCCAGAGGTGAGCCCAGATGAACCACCCTGCCTCAAAGAGAAAGATGGCGCACGAACCATCCACCTCAGTCCCATTGTCAGGAGGATTCCTGAGTTCTCCCCTACAGCCAGACACCCCCTTGGGAAGAAAGATCAGCCTCTGGGAATTGAACATTCAGTTTTCTAAAGGTTGAATTGAAAGAAACTGTTAAAACTGGAAGAAAATGATTTATTATTATTTAGCAAGCTAAAGGTTTAGTTGATTGACCAGTTGGGATGTGTGTGTGTGTGTGGGTGGGTGGGTGTTTCTCTTACTATGCTGGAGATACATATCAATATAGGTATACACAAAATTTACTGTTGAATTTATACAAAATTGACTATTTCCAGTGTCTATCACAATGAGATGTACATAGAAAGGTTTTAAGACCATTGTTGAATTAAATTGAATTAAATTCAGTTTCTGGCCTTCTAAAATCTCTAAAAAGGAAAGTGTTCAAAATAAATAATTGCCATGGATAAATCGAGGGGCATATACTTGTATACACACATTATATATATACACACATCTTTTTTTTTGGTTAAACTATTTGAAAGTTGTTTTCAGACATCATGACACTCTTTACATTCCTCGCAATAAGTTGCCCAAGTTTGCAAAGCTGGTCAAAGGGAGTGCTGGGCTTAGAACCCTGGCAGTCTAAGGTGGAGCCTATGATCTTAATAACTGTGCCGCTGATTCAGTTAGGGAAAGGTGAAAGAAGTATGATAGGTGGAGGAGATGGGGCTCCTGTCAACCACAGTCAGGATGAAAGCAACACCAGAGAGCTTCCGGGGAGAACATGGGAGAAAGGGGGAAAGCAGGTCAATTAAAGGTCAGAGAGATGGGAGGGGAGAGAGGAGAATTTTTATATTAGGAGAGATGACAGTCAAATGAGAAGTGCTACTAAGACAGAATCTCCCACTTTTTCCTTTTTTCTAGGGCAAAACAAACTATTTTATACTTGATATTTGAGAGTTTAAACCCCCAAAGGGCAGAGAGCAGGTTCTGCTTGCTCCTTTGGGCATCCAGTGTTGTATGCAGTCAGTTTCTTGGTCAGACAGTTAGTCTTTGCTTCTGATGTAAATGGACATAGATTTCTGAGGCACTGAGTTATCCAGTCATTAGAATTATATTTAACAGTAGATGAACAATACACCAATCCTCATGAAAGCTTTTTAAATTTATGTCTTTAACTATCATGAATATAGCCCTGAGGATCTGTAATACAGGAACAATGACAGAGGATGTACAACATGAATATGTATTAACCCTTGTTCACAATAGCTGAAGAAGGAGCACCCAAAGAGTTAGAAAAAAATCCTCAAATTCTTTAAAGATGAAGTACCCAAGTTAGGTCAGAGGGTTGTTTATTTTGTTTAAGATCGAGAAACTAACTTCATCTCTGTAAGCAATACTCAAACATAGTTCTGTATCTCTATATAGATTGGTATATAACTCTTGAGAAAAACGTATTAGGTGAAGGAAGGAAAGAAAGCAATCTTAGATGTTTACCTAATAATTAAGAAATAAAAAAGAAATGGAAACCAATATTGCTGATATCACTCTGCTTCCCCCACAAGGCTGTTTTATTTGCCCACTTGCCTCTTCCATCCTCTTACTCTTTAAGGCAGTAACGTGCAAACTTTGTTCACAGTAACTTATGGTGAGAAATACATTTTGTACATACAAATATGTTTACAGAAACATTTGTATTTTTAAGTATTATATTTGTATATATACATTTTCAATCTTTTCATTCTCTCAATTAATGAAGTATTTTTCCATCTGATTAACAACCTTGTAAAGGGTCAAAGAATCAATTTGGTTAGGTTAATAAACATTTTAGAAAAAAAAGAAAATATCAAAAGTACATCACAGGAAATGTAGGTTAAGTATTGTTTTGCGAAAATTTTGTTTCAGTTTCGCACGTATGTAGGTGTGTGTGTTCTGGACACAAAGCAAAATGTATTTCTCACAGGTGGGCGGTCTTAGTCAAAAATGTTTGACATGTTACTGTTTTGTGGCATTGCAGTTTGAAAGACACTGCAGTCTATGGGACCACAAGTAACTACCCTTACCTTCAAAAAAGCTCTATTGCAGTGTTCAGAATGTTGAAAGTTTTCATTATGTCACATCTCAGTGTCTTACTCTCTGGCCAAGGGGAAAATGAGTTTGAGAAATGTGACTACACAGAAAGCCATTTGGGCGTATGGATCAAAGAAACACTGAATCTTGATGTTCTGCTCGTTTTTAGATTCTTGGAGCACAAAAAAGGTAGAGATAAATGCAGACAATATCAAAAAAGCAACAAATGCTTTCAACACTAAGAATGCACTTACAAGGAACTACTATGGGGACTGAAATTGACATACTAATAAGAAAATAGTAGCTATTTCTATATTGACTGAAATACCATGATTGAGCAACATAAATTCTCTCAAATTTGATGTCAGAAATGTATGGTTCTGGTGCACAGGAAGAGGACTTCCTTCTTAATTATACATAAGCCTATTTTCACCAACAGCAGATTTCTATGGTGAGAGCCACTATAAATATCTGGAGGCAAAGATAATCAGATAAATATGAACTGAGTATATGGCCCAAGAGAGGATAGCATGACAATTGTTAAAACTTAATAATCAAAGATAAATAAAACTTTTTATCTTGGTATAAAAGAGGCATTTTATAATCGTGGGAAGAAGCTCTTAGTAAGGAGAAAGGTTGAGTTGATTCCTAAAGAACATTTTGTCTTTTTATGTTTTAACAGTAAGAATTATTAGATTAAAAAAAAAACTCTGAAAAAAATCAGCAATTACAGTTGAAACAGTACACAGCAGCTAAACCAAGAGAAGATATAAGTAGTGCATTGAACCAAGGGGTTTGATAAGATTACCTAAAAACTTTGTCCTTTTCTAAGGACAAAGATGGATTGAAGTGGTGGTGATAATCCCTGTAAATTCTCTTGTGAATGCTCTAATTTTCTTAGTGAGGAAAAAGATATTGGGGTTTGGAAAGAAAGAAAAATATTTAAAATCCTCATCAAGAGAGGGGGGAAATGAATCTTTAAAAAAAATCTAGTACGATTGCCTTGCAGAATTAAGGCTCTACTTCTGATTTCAAGTCAATATGGCTGTGTGTTTTTCTCCAGACGATTTTAGTTTCAGAGTTGCAGATATGGAGGAGGGAAAGAGTTGGATTTAACCAGGATTATGGATCTGCCAAATGACTAAGGCAATGAGAGAGGAGCAAGGGAGTGGTGGGTGTTTACGGGGGAGTGATTATAATGATAAAATTTAATCTGGAAGGATGTGAAGTGAATTAAAAAAATAGGATCAAAAGGTCAAAGGTCTCATTGGGGTCAGTGGATGGCTGGGGTCCTAATACTAGAGAGAGAGGGCTGGAAAGATAGGATGTGGCAGTGATAGACCAGGATAGTTGATACTGAGGTTATGAAGGAGTCCAGGCCTGAGCATATGATAGCGGCTAACATTAGGTTGAGGACAAGATCACTGGAGGAAAGGTGGTCAAGGAACTGGTAGACCAAAGTGTTAGAAGAATCACCAATACATCTATTGAAATCTACCATAATTAAACAGGAGTGTTATTGGAGAGAATGAAACAGGTGCTTTTATCACCAAGGAATCAGGAAAAATAACCCAGGAACCCAAAAATGATGGCAACAATGAGGGACAGGTTTAATATCATCTGATGGCATAAGATTCATGGTTGGTTGTTGTTAGAAAGGAGATGGGGAGAAACATCTGAAAGTAGCAATGAGGAACCAGGAGGACACCTACCCCACCTCCAGATCATTAGACCTAGGGCTCTGAGAGAAAAAGCAGCCACCACTTGAGAGGTTACAAGGAAAATGTGACCTTAGGGAAGAGTCAAGAGAGGCTGAGGATATAGGTCATTCTGCTACCAACAGACTGAATTCAGGGAGCACAACAGGTGAGTTTCAAGACTTGGGGAGGGTGAAAGGAATAAGGCAGTGGTTTTCCACTGGGACCACAAGTATCCACGTCACCTGGGAACTTGTTAGAAATTCCAATTCTTAGGCCTGACCCTATGCCTACTGAATCAGAAGCTAATTCAGGCCCAGCAATCTGTGTTTTAGCAAACACTCCAGTTGATTTTGATATGCAGTAAAGTTTGGGAACCATTGGAATAGGAGCAGATTCACTTGGGCTTACACTGTAAAAGAGGAGGGTGACCTGAAAGACTGGGTGTTTTATGGTGGCTGACATCATCATGGGTAGAGGACAGAATGAGATTATGTCTGGTTTCAAAGCAGACAGTGGAGAGGAGTCTTGAGTGTTGGGGAAAGGGGGAGAACAGGGAAAAGTAGGTTCTAGGACTTTTCACCCCTAAAGGTCTAGAGCAGGGGTCCCCAACCTGTTAGGAACCGGGCTGCACAGCGGGAGGTGAGTGGCGGGCTAGCGAGCGAAGCTTCATCTGCCTCTCCCCATCACCCCCATTACCGCCTGAACCATTACCCCCTCCGCCCCCCCACCCCGGTCGTGGAAAAATTGTTTTCCACAAAACCAGTCCCTGGTGCCAAAAAGGTTGGGGACTGCTGGTCTAGAGGATCAGAGATATAAATTTTCCCCATCTCTTTGGCATGAAGTGTCACTATTGTTCCATGTTGTCACCACACTAGAGCTTATACCCATCAGTATCTCTCTTCCTTTCCCTCCATTTTGTCTATCTAAATCAAGTCTTTTGATTACAAGTCACAGAAAGCCACTGTAAATAGCTTAAATGAATAAAGGAAAATTTATTCTAAGGATATAAGGATTCCAAGGCAAAAAGGGTAATGATACCTGGTAAGGAGTTTTCTCAGTGTGTGTGTGTGTGTGTGTGTGTGTGTGTGTGTGTGTGTGTATTTCTAGGACAGTCTGGGTTAGGTAAGTACCCTGGTCAGCAATAGCTTCAGATGTGGTGTCACAGAATGCAAGCATGGCTGTCCGGGGCCATCTGTATGAGCACAGTTAGGAAGGGGGGCATTTCTCAGAGGAGTGTCGGGGGCTGGGCTGTCCCCCCAAAATGTGTTCACTACTGACACTTTGTTCTAAATCAAAGACTTGGCATAATTTAGGTGGATAAATACCTAATAAGTTTCTTTCAAATGGAAAGTGGGATAGCACCTTGGCTAAGTATATCTTTTCTAATTGTTTTAAACACTGACTTAATAATTTTAAAAAGCTTTTTTGTGAGACAGAGGGTAGCAGTTACCTTGAAATTGGAACATATACACTTACGCAGCATTTAATAGATCAAAATGTTTCCTCTCAGTGACTTAAATAAGATAGACCTATCATTCTGGATATTTACAAGCTTGATGTGTGCGTGTGCAAGTGTGTACACGCACACACACGCATGAGTATATTTTGTGTTGGATGTGTGTGCTTTACCAACTCCACCTGTACCATATATGACTTCTGTAAGGTAACAAAGTACGTTTCACACTTTTGACATTATCACAGACCTTTGTTGAGTAAACTTTCCCCAAATGGATTTTAATTGAATAAGTCTTTTAACTTCTCGGACTCCCCAATATTTTATTACATTTTAGTAATACTTTTTACTCTTCTATAAGTTATTTCTATATATCTGTAAGATAAAAGCAGGAACAGAAGCTCTAATATAGCTAAAACCAAATGACAAAACAGACTCAAAACATGCATGAAAACCCGGCTCAGAAGGGACCCTCTGTGTGGTCAATGGCCTGTGCCTATGTTCAAGATCTTTTCCTCCCTCCTTGCTGTCTCTCTCTCTCTCTCTCTCTCTCTCTCTGCGTTCTCACTTGGTCTGTCCAAATGCCATACTTCTGGGGTTTTTTCTTATTCACTTTCATTACTTGTGATGATATTTTCTCTTTCATGTCTCAGGAAAATATTTGAACAGCATTTATAATGCTCGGCAAGCTTCTGTTTCTCTGGGTGAAGGCTCAGAGACCAATATGTTTATGCAGAACAGATACTGAAGCTTCCACAGACTAAAAAATACAAGTGTACTGCCCTCATTTTTATCTCAATTCATCTTATTCATGAGACATTTAAAGGAAATAAAGACAGGCATAAAAGTCTTCAAAATACCCATCCAGTTGTGCAGTAGTTCGTTTTTTTAAACAAACGGATTATGCGTCATTGCTTTGATGATGCCAGGCAGAATGGAAGGTGTAGGTGTTACTAATATTTTTATAATGTTCTAGATTTGGATAACATTTCTCTATCTTACTTATTGGAAAAAATTACTTGGTCCCAGGCTATTTACATTATTTCTGTATTGATGTTACTAAGTGTAGAAAAATGCCACAAAGAATTTCTCAGTTCATAATCATTTTTATTTTCAGTACTTTTCCACTTCATTCATTGTTCTCTTGCAGAAAGACAGTGAGGGGTGGTAGAACTTACACTGATTTGGGGAGACCTGAATTTTTCTATCATTTCTGCAAATAGGTGAGGTTGAGGGCAAGCCCCTTAGATCAAGCAATATTTATAAACACAAACTTTTAGAATCTAACACTAAAACAAAAGCTTGCTACATAAGTTTTAAGTGAATGGATTTCTTGGTAAGCCCCTCTTCACACACCTAGACACTAACAGAGTAAGTTTTCTTTAAAACCTTGTCTTTAGTCAGAAAGAGAAAAACAAATACCGTATGCTAACACACATATGTAGGATCTAAAAAACAAAAATGGTTCTGAAGAACCTAGAGGGAGGACAGGAATAAAGACGCAGATGTAGAGAATGGACTTGAGGACATGGGGAGGGGGAAGGGTAAGCTGGGACAAAGTGAGAGAGTGGCATGGACATATATACACTACCAAATGTAAAATAGATAGCTAATGGGAAGCAGCCGCATAGCACAGGGAAATCAGCTCAGTGCTTTGTGTCCACCTAGAGGGGTGGGACAGGGAGGGTGGGAGGGAGACGCAAGAAGGAGGGGATATGGGGATATATGTATATGTATAGCTGATTCACTTTGTTATACAGCAGAAACTAACACAACATTGTAAAGCAATTATACTCCAATAAAGATGTTTTAAAAAAAAGAAAAAACTTGTCTTCATTACAGGTAGACCAGTTGTATAGTCTGTCTAATGTGGACAGCACAGATTTGATACCAAATGAGGCCTAAACCAGTTAAGACTTAAGTGTGCTTTCATTTGATGTTTTCTTTATGTTTAAAACCACAATGCCGGGAATAAATGTTGAATTAAATGTGTATATTTTGCATAACCACAGTATTTGCCAGTGACACATGCTCTTCACACAGAAAGAATTCACAGGATGTGAGTCTCCCAAACGTTAAAGTGTATCTAAATTAGGAGGAGTAAAGACAGGGGGAGAGGGGGAGAGAGAGAGAGAGAGAGGAAGGGGAGGAAGGAGAAGGAATGGGTACCAAGTTCTGAGCGTATATGATCTACAGCAGCACCCTATGTAGGATAAAGATATTATAAAGTAGTGTAGATATTATAAGTAGTGTCATCATAACAGAAAACAAAATAAAACAAAAAGTAGACACAGGCAGAGTTAGACAGAAGTCCAGTAGAAGTATTCCAGTTCCTGACGGCCTTAGCAAGAGGGCTGAGGAAGAGGGCACTGTGGAAGGAAGGATGTGAAAAAGGGAAAGAGGAAAAGTCGGGAGACTCCATCCTATGAATGTGAGGGTGAGGGTCTTTGCTGACCTTCCCCCAATCCTGTGGAAACTGAGAGAAGGAATGAGACCAATAGCCCTCCTTTCCCTCACCCTCCACATCCAGCACCAAATCCCATCAAGCCCCCTAGGGACACTGCTCCTGACTGCCCCTCACACCACTTTGTTCTCCCTAACACAGGGCTGCATGGCCACCAGCTCATCGCCTCCGCCCTGGATGACTGCAGTCACCTCCCAACAAGGCTGTCAACCCCAGGCTTCCTCCACCACCACGGTGCCTTGCCAACTAGAAACCATAATGATTTTCCAAAACAAACTAGTCGTCATCTTCAGCCATTGTCTTCAAGATAAAATCCACACTCCTTCTCAGCCCCTTCCATCCCTACCTCTGCAGCTTCACTTCTCACCTTGGGATGGAAGATGGCAGGGAAGTCGTATATTTGTCCACAGTCTGGCACTAGCTGAATCACCTGGATGACATCATACTTTCCACACATTTCAGTAGCCCCCTACTCACTGCCTGGTGGTCCGAATTGTCTCCTCACACCCCCTCCACCCCTACCCCTGCCCTTCACTTTTCTCAGACAACTCTCTAAAGTCCCAGGCCCCAAAGGCAACATAATATATCAGAAGATGCAGAGGCTCCATTGAAGAAACTCTTATGGGCAGAATCGAAATGGAAGTGTGTTTGAGGTCCACCCATTTATGTAGGCATTCTCTTTGGGATACTCTTCTCCTCCTTTATATCCATTACATTCTCATTAAAAGGCATTAGATTAGACCTCAACCCATGGGGAGACAAGCGCCTGATGGCATCCTGCCCTTCCCCCCACCAGACACCAGCCATCGCCCAGGGTCCAGCCAGCGCTTCCTGACAAGCTGGAGCAGTTTACCTTCTGGAGCCTCTGCAGGGGCTAAATGCTCAGACCTCCACCCTCAGCCTGACAACCTGTCTCAGTGTTGAAAAACAGTTCAAGGTAGCACTTGGGACCAAACATGTCATTTTCCTTGTCAAAATGAAAGCTGTAAATTTTAAATCTAACGCTTAATGTATCCAGATATTGAACACAGGGAATTTTATCTTCAGCTTAATGGTTTGTCTAAAAACATCAAAAAAGATTACTTAAAAACTCTGGGCCTCAGAGGTCCTATAACATTACACAAAGCAAGCCCCACCCCCCATCAATTCCTCCAAGTTTTAAAAAATTTATTGGAAAACACTTATGCAATAGATGAACTCCTTTTTTCTTAGCCTTAGATACTGAGATTGTGTGCTTGATCGCTGGGGGGTGGGTAAGAAAAGCAATAGGATAAGATGAAATTTTATTAGATTACAATCTAAAATTTTAATAGACTTTCTGTTTCTGGGAATGGATGGCAAACCTCATTCAGCGTCTTCTGGAGCAGGGAAAATGTCAAAGCATGGCTTTCCTCCTTTAATGTAATGTGACAATAAAGAAGGGCAGAGCTTTTTAATTTTCTTTTTAAATTCAGATATTTGTGAAGACCTGATTAGAACAGAAAGACAGGAGAAGGTAAATGAAAGCAACAGAAAGAGAGTTAGAATGTAATTATTTTCTCAGTAAAAGGAGACTTGGATTCAAAGGTAATTGTTGAGATTTTAGGAATAGAGAAATTATAACACTGGACCTTAGTAGCTTTATTAAAAACTCACCCACAAGCATACATTAATCTGAGACCTTAAAATCCACTCCACGGCCAGAGTATCTGTGGTGCAGTGATGCGTTTGCTTCCAAGGTCTCACTGACATAACCTGAAAAATTCTTTGTTGCCACAAACAGAATCCTTATTGTCTCTAGTCTATAAAGAGACAGGGAGTGTTTTGCATACAATTGCTATCTTTCTGCCCAGCAAAAATTATGAACCATGAAGTTTAGAGGGGTCAAGACTGCTTTCAATTGTTGTATTAAATCCAAGACCTCATCCTGTACACGGCTGCCTGTTCTAGAGAAGAGTGCTGCTAATTAGGGGGAGAAGATGTTTGGAAAACTGGAAAACTTCCAAGTTCTTCCTGAATTCAGAATTTCCAACATTTTTAAAGCACTATAGATACACAGATGGTAATAGTATCATTTGCTTTATCCGCCTTAAGAGTGCTCTCTGATGTATCTGCTTCTGAGATAATAATAACTCCATTATGGATCCCACATTTAAGGTTCTTACTTTAATGCCCCAGCATTTTGGTACATGTCTGGCTGACCCACAACACAGCAGCCTCGTTAAGGATAACTCCTGGGCTAAAACAGCATCTAACGGGTTAATGAGGCTGGGCAGTGTCAGCCTGTAGCAGCTGCTCAAGCAGCAGGCTGGGAAAAGCTCTGTTGATTTCCATTCTTCACTGCTGAGTGATGAAGGGCAACCTATATGCTCAAAGTCTAGTCAGGCCACAACCTGTACTGATGTACAAAAAAATTCAATTCAATCCATGCCCCAGGTCAACAATTACTCCATGATATATGATATGAGGGTAAAGTCAACGCGTTTACAGTGTATAAGGGGCTAAAACCACGGGGCTTGGGAGCTTAACCACTATTTTGTTTATCCTTTACTGGGGAAAAGATTCTATTAGCTCCGATCTAGAATCTGAATAATTCTTTGATCCATGATTATATACCTCTTGATTCATTTTATTGATGCTTTCAGCCATGATACTGCTCATCTGGTCACTTTGGATCTCTGCACTCACTCTGGGATACAGAGCCCCAAACTCTACTACTAAACATAGCCCACTGCTTTCCAACAAAAATACTAAGTTTTCAAAGATTAAATAATTTTAATATGAAAAAAGAGTTCGTCACAAAATGTTCTCGATACACCTGAAACATCTCCTTTGTTTGAATTCACAGGGTGGAAGAATCACCTGGAGTGCTTCGGAAAAGATTCCTGAGGCCCACCTCCAGGGATTCTTATTCAGTAGGCCTGTGGTGGGGTCTGAGAATTTACATTTCCGAAAAGCTCACAGGGGCCACCAGTGTGGAACACCTCCCCCAGCAGCACTGTTCTTTACGCGGGCCTCTCACTGTTGTGGCCTCTACCGTTGCGGGGCACAGGCTCCAGATGCGCAGGCTCAGTGGCCATGGCTCATGGGCCCAGCCGCTCTGCTGCATGTGGGATCTTCCCGGACCGGGGCACGAACCCGTGTCCCCTGCATCGGCAGGCGGACTCTCGACCACTGCGCCACCAGGGAAGCCCTAGAATGCTGCTTTCTTAATCTTCTTTCTCATTCTCCTTTTCTGGATTTTTCTTTTTTTTTTTTTCTTTTTTTTAATTGAAGTATAGTTGACTTACAATGTTGCATTAGTTTCAGGTGTACAGCAAAGTGATTCATATATATATACGTATATTAGTGTGTGTGTGTGTGTGTGTGTGTGTGTGTGTATATATATATATATTCTTTTGCAGATTCTTGTCCCATATAGGTTATTACAAGATACTAAATATAGTTCCCTGTGCTACACAGTAGGACTTTGTTGGTTATCTATTTTATATATAGTAGTGTGTATCTGCTAATCCCAAACTCCTAATTTATCCCTCTCCACCGCCTTTTCCATTTGATAACCATAAGTTTGTTTTCTATGTCTGTGAGTCTGTTTCTATTTTGTAAGTAAGTTCACTTTTACCATTTTTTAGATTCCACGTATAAGTGATATAACATGATTTTTGTCTTTCTCTGTCTGACTGACTTCACTTAGTGTGATGATCTCTAGGTCCTTCCATGTTGCTGCAAATGGCACTATTTCATTCTTTTTAATGGCTCAGTAACACTCCATTGCATCTATCTATATCTATCTATCTATCTATCTATCTATCTATCTATCTATCTATATATATATATATACACCTCAGCTTCTTTATGCTGGATTTTTCATCTCCATGACCTCTAACTTGACGTGTTCTAAGACTCAGGCCTACACATCCTCTATCTTCCCTCTCCAAGCATCTCATTCAATCCCCTGGCTCTATATCATATCTATAAGCTGATAAAGCCTGATTTCCCCCCCTAAACTCATGATTGTGTATCTACTTGCTATTTGACAGCTCCTGATTCTCCTGTCAAATCTGGTCCTCTCCACTGTTCTCCAACTCAGCAAATGGCACCAACACTTATAAAATTGTTCAAGCCAAATCCTTCATCATCCATAGCTCTTCCCTTCTCCTCACATCCCACTCCAATCCATCAGTAAATCTCATTGGCTCTCTTTTCAAAATATGTCCAGAATCAGGCCATTTCTTACTGTCTACCCTGGCCAAGCCCCCATCATCTCTTGCCTGGATTACCGCTATTATTTTCCAGCTCGTCTCTCTACTTGTTCCCTTGTCTCCTACCCTACAACCTACACAGAGCACACAGTGACCCTTTAAAATATGTCAGTTCTCCTTCACTGTTCTGCTCTCATCTCTCTCCATAGAACTCAGAACGAAAAGCTGGAGGTCTGACAGTATCCCTTAAGGTTCTCCATGATCTGATCACATTCCCCTACACTTCTCTCACCTCCTATGCTTGCAGTTTCCCCCTCACTCACACATTCTGGCCACACTAGCTTCCTTGTGCTTCCTTTCCCAAGCCAAGCATATTCCTGCCTCAGTGCTTCTGCACATGCTGTTTCCTCTGTCTGGAATACTTTCCCCCGGTTATCTCCAAGGCTCACTCCCTCAATCTGTTCAGGTCTCTGCTCAGATGTCTACCATAGGGGCTTCCCCAGATCCCTCTTTAAACGAGACACAGCCCCGACCCACGACACTCTCCAATATCCTTACCCAGTTTCACCTTCTTTGCCTTGGCATTTATCATCCCTGGTGACTTCTTATTTATGCATTTGTTCATGGCTTGCCTCCCTCCACCAGGATGCAAGCTCCATGAGGGAAGAAATGATTTTTATATCCACTGTTATATTCCCGGTACCAGAAATAGTATCTGGTCTGTTGTAGGAGCTTGATAACTATTCAGGGACTACATGAATAAACTGATTGAAAAGTGATCATTTTAGTTTGTAAAAAAAAAAAAAAGAAACAACTGACTGTGTTTTTTCTTCCTCTCTAGAACTGATCCGTGATTCTTCTCAGCCTTAATCGCTTTAAGATACAACGTTTCTGCAATATTTACTTCAAGGGAACTATATGGATAATTTATTTCAGTAAAAATTACCCAAAAGACCGTGTGTGCAAGTTTTGGTTGCACACTCCCAATAAAAGTCTGCAAAACTCTCAGGCCACTCCGCCTCCTTTACCCCACACCCATCTTCCTCGAGTCCAAGACCGTTAGCCTGAGAAACAGGATCTTTTTGAAGACTGTAAGCTCAGAAAGAGCTGCTGAGTCTATATAGCAAGCTGACTGGTCACAGGGAGTCACCATGTTGGACAAAGAATGTAACATTTGAAACACTGGCCACCGCACAGAGTGATACTGCCTGTTTGAGATGCTACCAAAGCTAATGAAGGCGGCTCCAGAGTCCTCGCAGTTGATAAACACAAGATGCAATAGCTGGAGAGCTGGGTAAAGAAACCAGTATGAAAAGAGCTTCGGAAAAATACCCGGCAGTACACTGCCGCCATTCATCCCTTACACTGAAAAACTGTATTCGTGCTTAAAATGACTCCTCTCACTAACTTTCCGCACCAACTCAACTTCGTTTAACTCAATTCAGGCTCACAGGCTTCTACTCTGAACTCCACTGTCTTTGCGCTTTTGAAAGAGTAGTGACATTGATAGTTGAACCTGTGGACCATCTTGCAGGCTTTCTAATGTGATTTGTTGGGCCAAGGCTTGCAATGAAAGGCAAAACTATTAAAAAAATAAATGCGTGTAGAGATTAGAGTCCACATTTTGAAATGTCAGTAAATACAGTATTTGTGTGACAGATCATAATGATTTGTAAAAGGCGGCCATATGTGTATCAAGCTCTCAGTCTTCCTAATGTTTTTTTCTTAAAAAATCTTTTATTTTTAAATCTGAAAAAAGCCAGCATTAAACGAGAATCATCTTTCAAATTTTTGGAGGAATGCAGACTAAAATCCCACGTCCTCAGCCCGTGGATTTTTCTCTTTCAAAGAGAAACCAGGGGAACGTTCCCAGCTTGTGCGTTCCTGTCATATTACAACATTGAGGGCGATAGAAAGATTTAAGAAAAAAGATATCAAGGATAGAACATTCATGTCAGTTCTTCAGTCTTTAATGTACTGTTTCACTACTTAACAGTGCCTAAAGGTAGTTTGCCGGTATACTCTCACAAATAGCACCATTAACAGAATTTTACATGCCTAGGTCACTTTCCTTTGATCCCAAAGAAGTCTTAAACATTGTACAAACAACAGACTGGAGGCTACATCCCTGAAAGACAGTCACTTCTGGGGAGCAGAGGTGGTCCCTGACATAGCAACAGAATGTACAGGATAATTTCAGACAAAGAACAAAAGCAAACGATGGTCCTTCTGAAAACCACTAAGGATGTTAAGTGTTTTCAGAGAGTGAAATCAAACACAATGGCCTAAGGCCAGTGGAGAATTTTCCTTGGAGACAGAACCTCTGCTTAAAAGTGATTAAGTACTTAATGGTCATCACAGACCTCCAAATTTCATAGTTCCCTATATGCAAACCATGTCTCCAAATGCACTGAAATTACATCTCAGGCATAAGCTTTCTTTTGTTCTGATGCCAGTTTGTAAGAGATCTTTACATGAACAAAAGCTTGTCTTTACAATAACCATCTTTCTTTAGAAAAGGCAAGCAATATACTTTTGGGATGCCAAATCGCACAATAGAGGAAACCAAATACTTCCAGCGAGGTTTGATGAGCCCTCAGCAAATCCTACAACAATTCTAGTCATCTGTCACTCAGGAAGTATCTCATAAAGAACTGTGTGGCATTGCTACTGTCTATTACCTGCAATGTTCCTTTTGGTTCACTTGAGATTTTTAAAAAATATATAATGAATGCATTCAATAATTGTTTGAATTGCTGCCGTGCATTGTATCATAAATGGTTTATGGATAACCATCAATCGGTTCTGCTCATCAGTCTAACAAGTGCAATGTACTTGTTCAGAGCAAAGGATGACTATTTATTTAAGAGATCTTGGCAGGAGAATTTGTTGCATGCCACAACTTTACAAAGAACATTAAAATCAATGACAATTTATAAACCAAAAGCTGGGAATTAGGCTTTGGATTCCCATAATTCATCAGAATAAAGCTGTCAGATACCTTTTATTATAAATTAATAGCATGTTGTCTAAGAGCCCTGTGGAACAGATGTTTTGCCAGTTCAGTACTGACATCTAGTGGACAATGAAAAATACTCCCCCCTCTCCTCCCAACTCTGGAATTTCCCTCTTTCCCAAAGTCAGAAGATTTTTATCATGCAAGAAACTGCATTTGAATTCAAGTTTTGTGTGTTTGTGTTCGAGCTAACAAATATACATTGGAACTTTTAGTGATAAACATTGGCAATGTGTACTTATCATAATTTAAAACCTACTCAGCTTCTTTTCTTTAAAGCTGTTTCTATAATAATTTTAAAGTTTTTAGGACTTTTCATACTTGCGGACTTAATTACTTCTAATTCTCTACTGTTAAATTAACTATACTATTTAAAACGTCAAACTTCCAAATCCAGCGTTCTCATAAAGAAATAGAAAAATAGTTCTAAATATAGTTTTAAAATAAGCATTTACTTAGCTTGTATATGATTCAAAGTTAGAATTCAACTTAATTATTGTGAATTTTTCTCTCCAGTTTAATGTGACTTATGAATGGCCAAAATATTGCAGA
Source organism: Neophocaena asiaeorientalis asiaeorientalis (assembly GCF_003031525.2). Taxonomy (NCBI): domain Eukaryota; kingdom Metazoa; phylum Chordata; class Mammalia; order Artiodactyla; family Phocoenidae; genus Neophocaena; species Neophocaena asiaeorientalis. The sequence continues at coordinate 17,466,317 of NW_020176571.1, read as the reverse complement.
GAGAGAGAGAGAGAGAAAGAGGGAGAGAAAGAAAGATTGAGAGAGAAAGAGAGATTGAGAGAGAGACTGCTTAAACACACTGTTTGTGGATTTTCTTTCCTTAAACAATATTTTCCGGTAGGTCCGCACAGTAACATTCCATGGTCATTAATGTATGGAACATCCTCATGTACACTGGCAACCTCTCAGGTACACAGTCTTGGCAAAGGTACCCCCTGGAGCAGGCTAGGTAATTTTATGCCCCAAGTAAGGGACAAATCTGAGACTTCCCAAGTGTTCCAGGTTACCTGATCTGGATGCATGCTGGACCTTCCAGGGGATTGAGGAGATTAAGGAGAACATCCTCTTCAGAGCCTTTTGGAGTTTAGAGTTCCTAAAAGTGAAGAAAAGAGAAATAAAACTTGCATTTCCTGTGTACCTGCTTTTGTGTCTGGCACTGCGATAGGCACTTTACATAAGAGATGAATGAAGTACACATCAGTGATGAACATTATTGGTCCAACTTTGTATTCCTTAAAGGAACACAAATGACATGCTCTAGGGCAGGCATCAAGCTGAAATTTCTAGGAGAGAAGGAATAATATCTCTTTCTACCTTGATTTTTATTGGGAGACAATGGTAAAACTTAACCAGTATCATAATCTGCCCCATTCCAATTTACCGAACTATAAAATGGTGAAACAGCATAATGAAACCACCTTACACATATCGTGAAGTTTATAAAATCTATTTTAGGTTACTTTAGGTTACTTTCTTAGGTTAACACCTTTCTAAACTAGCTTTTCGAAAGTCATTAAAATCGCATGAATAAGGACAACTGAATAGCATTTTATCAACTAACCTGCCCTCTCCGTGGGCAGCTTTTTTATATTAACTAAAAGACAAACTAGGCTATCTCCTGCTATCATGAACAACTAACTTCAGTTCTTTTCACAAAAGAACCCCTATCACACTCACATTAGTTTTTGACTAACTTTCCCTCATTCTAAAAATAATTTTTAACTCTCTAATCATTCTAAATCTTATATTCCCATATAAGCTATAGACCTGCACAAACTCCCTTTACATGGATACATTTCAAAGATCCCCATTAATGGAGAAGTCCACCAATGCTTATGTACAGCTGTCACATTTAGCCCTAGAAGAAGTGAGAAGAGCTGGTCGAAGGAGGCAAGGCTTGAGAGCCAGATAGAGAGGACATTCAAAAACTCAACAAGTGGGACTTCCCTGGTGGTGCAGTGGTTAAGAGTCCACGTGCCAATGCAGGGCTCGACTGGGGTTCGAGCCCTGGTCCGGGAGGATCCCACATGCCGCGGAGCAACTAAGCCTACGTGCCACAGCTGCTGGACCTGCACTCTAGAGCCGGTGAGCCACAACTACGGAGCCTGTGTGCCACAACTACTGAAGCCCATGCACCTAGAGCTGGTGGTCCGCAACAAAGAGAAGCCAGCGCAATGAGAAGCCCATGCACAGCAATGAAGAGAAGACCCCGCTCGCTGCAACTAGAGAAAGCCCACGTGCAGCAACAAAGACCCAACACAGCCAAAAAAAAAAAAAAACTCAACAAGTGCAGGTCTAGGGTGGATGTTTTAAGTTCAGAAGGAAATAGGTTAAGTTGAGTAAAAACAAAAAATCTCATAATGTGGAAAGGACAGCAAGCAAATGGGACCCATAAGGTCTAAAATGAAAGATCGTATGGAGGAGAATCAAAGCTGAACTTGAATCCCAGGACAAGTCAGTTTCTTCATGCAGCCCGCTGTGCCCAAAAGTGCAGCAAGAGAACCAGAGACCTGCAAGGCCAGCCTCCTCCTGATGAATATGAGGTGAAGTTTTTCCATTTACAACTTTTATTAAAGTCTTCCCCTCACTTATTATTTTAGGTTATGAGTGAAGTAAACAGAATCATTACACATTAGATCTGGAAGGGACCTCGAAGAACACTCCAACTTCTCAGCCCCAGCCTCGGAGAGGTTAGGGGTGCCGGAAGTTGGTAATACACTAACAGAGCGACACGAGCAGTGGGATGGGAGGTCATCAGGGCTGAGACCGTAGAAAGCCATCAAGCCCAGGAAAGACTGAAGGCCTGGAGGAAGAGGTAAGGCTAGGAGTAAAAACTAGGAGAGAGCCACAGGCCTGTCCCAGAATTACCGGCCAGGCAGAGTCAAAATTTCCCAATGAAGGGAGCAGGACACATCCAGGTGCTCAAGATCAGAATCAGGCTTTCTACCAGAACTCAGGGAAGCGAGTGAGAAATCAAGGCAAGCAGCGCAAGAAAGGAAAGCAGAGCAAGGCAGATGAATAAGAACCCAGAGATCCACAATAGGAAAAAGGACAGTCAAGCCCACAATCCAAAGCAAGACTTCAACCCTAACGTCTACTACCCAAAAAGGACTTCAGAAACCAAGGTCACTCTGACCCAGGCTCGGAGATTCTTTACAGTTCCGTGAAGATGGGATTCAATCCCAGCCCAGCTAACATGGGAGGTTGAGCTTGTCACGGAATCACCTGGATAAGGTGATGAGTAAGTGGGCATTAGGTAACCAGAGTGTCAAGAAGGCAGATCCTAATAAAATCTATGTCAGTTGAATGCACTATACGTATCTGAAACTGTGAATCAATCAGATGTGTGATTTATCCACGTACGCTAGTATTTATACACACATGCGGAGACGGCAACTTGATAATCTAGGGACGTTCCTTGTTCATTTCTTCTCCTTATTTCCTCTCCCTTCAACTTTCAGTCATTTTACTCTTTGTTGATAGTCTTTCAGCACAGACTCCCCAATGCATTCTGAAATTATTTTCCTGGGTAAATTCATATCTTCTATTTATTTTTCAATGTTGTTCTTAAAAAAGTCTACTTTAAAATATCATTTCCTAGAGAAAGGGTACATATTTATTTACTAAATGTTTATGCTTCTTTTGACACTGCCTTAGCATTCTGTGTCCAACTAGGGGCTCAAGAAAAAGACATGCGGTGAATTCAAATTAGTCTGTTTTCCAGATGAAAATTTTGAATTTTACCTAAACATACCAGAAACCATCTTTTTACTGTGTATTAAGAAAAATGAGTAAATTCTAATTAAATGGTTTAGTTTATATGACGAAAATAAAATTACATCTAAAGGAATTTTTAACTGAATAATCTCAGGTTAATAAGTGAATAGCAGCAGAAAGAAAGCTGGGTGGTTTATAAATTAATGGATGTAATCAATGATTTATGGTTAATTTACTTAAGTCCTTCCTTCAATCTGTCCCTGAGACTTTTATCTTTGTATTTCCAAATAAAAAAGCCAAACTCTTATTTGGAGAAATGGGCAGGGGAGGGGGCATCGAAAACTCCAATAGCTTTCTGTGTATTCCTTTTGATATTTTATCAGTAAAGCTTTAATAGTTACACAAGAACCACATGTTGATGTAATGTGATAGTCCCAAGCAGAGATATCGATGATTGTAACTGATGAAATAACTAAATATCAACAGTAAAAGGACCTCCAAGACAGTAAAAAAAAGAACATCACAGAGGGAGGCAAACGAGTTGCTGGCCAACATGTAAACAAGAATTTGACCCTGTTTATTTCTTCCTTCCTTCAGAATCATTGGAGAATTGCTTTGTGCCTTGAACCTTTCATGGTCCAATTTAATATCTTCCTGTTTTTTAGAAGGGGTTTTATGCAACTTACTGGAATATTTCCAGGAAAAAACTGAGAGAAACCGAGAAATAGAGGAAGGAAGGAAGGGAGAGGAGAGGGAGGAGAGAAGGAACGAAGGGAAGTTGGGAAACTCATAGGAATACAAGGCTCAATACATAATAATGCCCTTGGCAAAAGCTTTCCAAGTCCCCCACTCCTGTCTTAAACTCCATTTATTCTGCTATGATATATGGTGTCAAAATAGTGATCCCTGAGAATAAGAATCTTTTTTTTACCCCCAAGCCAGTATGTAAAGAGAAATGCAAATTTCTCTGAACTCATGTGTATTTTCAACCCTGAAATGATCTCGTTCACAGACTACAAAGTCTCTCAAGAGAATTTCAGAAGCTCAGTAACAAAAGGCCTACCCCTTTCCATGTTCTCGCTAACAGTGAAACAGAGGAAAATTACTGGGAAGAAGGGGGGTTGAGCCCCATGTCTGGTTATCATATGTTGCTTCAAGCTAAAGAATCTGCCAAGACTCTTTCTGCTTCAAGGACAGAAATTTCGTCTTCTGCTTCCCTCTTTACTGAGAAACCACTGCAGGCTCTCAGACAAAGTGCAACACACTGAATAACCATCCAGACTTTTTTCAAGTTGCTTAGCAAGAGTTCGAAGCTTCACCCTGACTCTATGAAATCTAAATGTGGAAATTCCCAACTGCCCTTGCTTCCCGCCTCCAAAATGTACCCACATATAGCAATGTGTTGTGTAAATGCTACTGCATCTGCTTATGGGTGAGTTTTTGGTGATTCACTGTGTTCATGACCTATAGATGTCTGTCTACATCTGCACTGCCCAGAGTTTTCTCAGAGAGCAAGAACGGGATCACTATACAGATATATTTTTCTTTTTTAAAAATCCAATCTGTAAAAATGCCAACAAAGATAAATCTTTGCACCAGAAGACATCTTGGATATCATTTTGTCTAAATTCCTCATTTTAAAGATTCGTTTATTCATGCATCTAACAGATATTTTTAATCCCAGAATTTCCCAAAGATGTTAAATGACTTGTTCAGGGAAATTAAATATGCTGTTCAGTGTTGCACAGAAATTTAAAAAGAATTTGAAATACTGTATGGTATCATTTATATATGGAACTTTAAAAAAAAAAAAAAAAGAAAGCTGATCTCATAGAAACAGAAAGTGATATTTTGGTTGCCAGGGTCTGGGGGAAGGGGAAAATGAGGAGATATAGGTCAAAGGATACTAACTTTCAGTTTTAAGATGAATATGTTTTGAGGTTCTAATGTACAGCTTGGGGATTATGGTTAGTAATTCAATATTGTATACTTGAAATTTGCTGAGAGTAGATCTTAAGGATTCTCACTACACACACACACACACACACACACACACACACACACACACGAAGAGGTAACTATGTGAAGTGATGGATGTATTAATCAACTTGATCTTGGTAATCATTTCACAGTGTATATGTGTATCAAATCATCACGCTGTACACTTCAAATATATCCAATTTTATTTGTCAGTTATTCCTCAATGAAGCTGGAAAAACATTTTTTAGAGTTTAAAGTTTCCTAAAATATCATCCATGATATTTCAACTCCTCCAATTTTTTTTTTTTTTTTTTTGCGGTACGTGGGCCTCTCACTGTTGTGGCCTCTCCCGTTGTGGAGCACAGGCTCCGGACGCGCAGGCTCAGCGGCCATGGCTCACGGGCCCAGCCGCTCCACGGCATGTGGGATCTTCCCGGACTGGGACACGAACCCGTGTCCCCTGAAGCGGCAGGCCGACTCTCAACCACTGCGCCACCAGGGAAGCCCCTCAACTCCTCCAATTTTAATAAGTGATTATTGGTATTTCCAGGCCAGTCAAATCAAAGCAAATGTTAGAAATGTTTAAGTTCCCTATAATCCCTCCTTAAGGCACTTTCTTAACATCCTTTCTCCCTCTAAACTCATCGTAGTCCCTATTCCCAGCCTCTTCTTTTTCCTCAGTGTCAAAATGAATATGGAATTAATCAAATAGGCGAGGGGTGGCAAACTTTCCCTGCAAAGGCCAGTTATTTCAAGCTTGCAGCCATATGGTCTCCATCTCCTACTCAGCCCTGCCATCGTGGCACAAAAGCAGTCACAGACAATAAGTAAATGAACAGGCTGTGGCTGGGTTCCAATAAAACTTTATTTACAAAAACAGGCTGAGGACCAGATTTGGCCCACGGGCTGTAGTTTGCTGACCTCTGATATAGACTATTACCTGTGAGCGTGCCAGTTAATTCACCATCTTTCTCAGAAGATAAATTGCCTTTTCCCCTAATTACAATGCTCATCTTTTGATGAAATCCCTAAGGTAGCGCACTCCAACAGAACTTTTAGTCATGATGGAAATGTTTTAGATCTGTGCTATCCAATATGATCACCACTCATATGTGGCCACTGGACATTTGAAATGTGGCTGGGTGACTGAGGAACTGAATTTTAAATTTAAATTAATTTTTACTAATTTGAATTTAAGTAGCCACCTAGGAGCTCATGGCTATCGTGTTGGACAGTGCAGTCTTAAGGAGTAATGAAGACCATCAGGCACTATTTTAGACAGAGCCAAAATATTGGAAGGTCTATTGTGCCCTCAAATCACAATGTGTAGATAAGTATCTATACCATTATGCCTATGACCAGCCCTGGGCATTTCAAAGGCATTCTTTTTATAAAATAATGCTTCTAGTTAACTCTCCCAGTAGAAAAAGTGTAATTTAATTTATATACCTTGAATTTTCAAACAACTTTTGGGAATCCATCAGTTGGAGTAAATGTGTGACATCTTCATTTCTCTTTTGAGTTAATAAATAAATAGCACCTACAACTGTTAAGAGTTGAGGATTTATCACTGCCTTCGATGTGCTCATTATCTATCTGGAAATACAGATAGAGAAAGCAAATCCATATCCTACAATGTCTTAACTTCCCTATTAATGGTATGTATTTCATTAATAGGCACACAAAACGATTAAATTGCCCTGGAATGAGTGAATCAGAGAAAACTAAAAAGAGCAGGAGACATGTGAGTTGGGCATCGACCAGGAATAGGGAGGAAAAGTACTTCAGGAAAAGGGAACAGCATTAGCAAAGTCATGTAAATGGGTAATGCGTACTGGTTTTAGGGAATGATGAGTAATCTGATATGACCAGACCATACGATGGAGAGGCTAGAGATAAATTCAGAAATAAAGGCCAGGACAAAATTGAAAAAGCCATTGTATGTTTGGAAAATATGTTGCAGGCACTGAGGAGCTATCATAGGTTTTAGAACTGGAGGAGTGATGTAGTTAAGATTTGTTATAATTCTGGCAGCAGCACTGAAGATAGTTTATAAAGACTGGTGGCAGGAACAGAGTGCCAATAAAAGCTTTGTATTAATTTTTAATGCTGAAGATAACAAAGATTAATAAGATCATACATCACTGGATTAATGATTACAAATGTTACCCCTGAACTTGGTAAAACACAGGGCAGAGGTCACAAACTGTTAGGCTGTCTGACCAAATTTAGCCCACAGATGTGTTTTGTTTGCCTTACGATGTTCCTTTAATACATTGATTTGGTTACCAATATTTATATACCAGGGGATTTTACATTTACATATACCAGGGGATTTTAGATTCTCTTTAGAAGGTCCAATTCCTTTTAAAAATCATAAAATTGGACAACACTGGGTCTGCGTTCTCTCCTGGCAACGGTCAGCTGTGACTGCGTAGCAGTTGTCAATCTCGCCCCACAGACTGTCTAGTTCTCCATGGTCCCCAACACTTCCTATTACTTGACATCTAGTAGGTTTCACTCATGTATAACACCTACCTGGCCTCGAAGGTGTTTGCATTTTTTACTCCAACTTAAGATAATTAATTTGGCTGAAAGTTCAAATTTTCATTTTGTTTCAGAAACTTCCTCTATGAATGTTATCTTCTACAATACCCACAATATTTTTATTCTAGCCACAATGACTTAAATATCTTGCTTTCTTTAAAATATTCCACATTCCCAACCTTTTCATTAATTTAGGCATATTCATCTTCTGGAATGGCTTCATCTCAAAAATTTGGAAGAAAGAAATGATAAAGAATCAGAAAACAGACATTGGACCTTAGCCTTAAGCAGTTATGTTGCTTCTTCTGTTGGCCATTTTGCAGTTGGCAGGTCTTAGGTTCAACTGGCTATCCTGGGATGATTTGTACCACATATTTATGTGTGCCATCTTCCCTAGGACCTCCTGGCAAGTATGGAAAGACCAGTTGTCAGGATTTGGCCAATCCTGAAGCTTAGGCTTGGTGTTGGCTAGGAAAAGCTCTCAGTTATTTTCAATGTCTGGTAAACATATCCATTTTGTAAGAAATTTTATTTATTTTTGGCTGCATTGGGTCTTCGTTGCTGTGTGCGGGCTTTCTCTAGTTGTGGCGAGCGGGGGCTACTCTTTGTTGCGGTGCATGGGCTTCTCATTGCGGTGGCTTCTCTTGTTGCGGAACACGGGCTCTAGGCATGCGGGCTTCAGTAGTGTGGCACGCAGGCTCAGTAGCTGTGGCTCATGGGCTCTAGAGCGCAGGCCCAGCAGTTGTGGTACATGGGCTTAGTTGCTCCACGGCATGTGGAATCTTCTCAGACCAGGGATCAAACCTGTGTCCCTTGCATCGGCAGACGGATTCTTATCCACTGAGCCACCAGGGAAGTCCCAACTCATCCATTCTGAGATAACTTTTCTAGTTGGAAGTTAGAGGGTTTAACCCACTTAGTATCAATTAAGATTCAATTAATGAGCAACATCAGCACAGGTCAAATTGGAATTAATTTTTTTTTCTGAACAAGAGCTCTTTTTATTTATTTTTTCCTGTATTTTTTAATTTGATTTATTTTTTTAACATCTTTATTGGAGTATAATTGCTTTACAATGTTGTGTTAGTTTCTGCTGTATAACAAAGTGAATCAGCTATATGTATACATATATCCCCATATCCCCTCCCTCTAGCGTCTCCCTCCCTGGAATTAATTTTAAACTGAAAAAGTTGTAATACATCAAGTCCTTGACTGAGGAGATGCTGTAGCTTTGATGACATGCTGCGTGCCAAATAACAAGATGTCCACATATGATTGTCAGTAATTGGTGACATCTTTTCTTCTTGATTTGCAAAACTGTGAGCTATGTGTTCATGTATTTCTTTAGAACTATTTTTATTGTACAAAAATACTGGGTAGAGTGAAACATGTTTCTTATGTGTTGGTATAAAGCCTCTATGATCTTACACAGAACAGTATAAAACCACATTTGCCTGATAAAAAGTCTGTATTTGTTTGAAGTTTCATAAAGTGAAGAAGGGCTGGAGCTGTGAAACCATGAATAATTCTCATTGTGATTACGTGACTGTAGGGACAGGAGGGCAAGGAAGGTTTGTGAGGAACCATTTTCTCTCTTCTACTAAGAGTTTACAGTGTCCCACTCTTTTTTAAAAAATGGGGGCTGGGATGGAGGTCAGGAAGTGTTTCATGTGTATATTCCTATCCTAGAACCAGAAGTAATTGGGATATTTAAATACTAAATCCTACCCGTAGGCTAAATTTTGAGAGAGATGATTCTATCAATCCCTCTGTTCTATAAATAAAGCATTTAGGGAAACCCCGCAGAGCTGCCAGGTGGAGACACAGCACAAAGGCAGTTGCCTCTACTCTAGGCTCAGAACTTTCATTCCATATGGCTCCTCCCGAGCTGCTAATACTGGGCAGAGAGTCGGAGAAGAAGGTCGTTTTGCTAGCTGGGGCTAAAAATTACTCCTTCATCAGCTTGACTAAACTAATGCAACCAATCAGATGCTTAGGAAAAAAATTCTTGCTGAGGCTAAATGGCAGGTAGCCAAAGAGAAGATCAAGAAGTTTTAGATCCAGGGCAACAACTTTGAGGCATAAGCCTACTTCTACAAGCCTAATTCTACCTAAGGAGCCTTAGAAGTCTCTAGGGCAATACACAGATGTAACATCAATGTTGTCCAAAGCACTTGTCTTCCATGCTTGGTAAGTTCTTTTTAACCCCAAAAGGGAAAAACACCCACACAAATCCTCCTTCTATCCACATTTCCCCTCTTAAGAAGCTCACTCTTGCCTAAGCAAATTCTTTCCCTGTTCACAGGGAGCCCACACTAGACTTTGCTTTGGGATTATTTTCTAAATCAGGACAATTTGATGTAGCATGTTGACTCGGGATGTTTGGGTGTAGACATCTTCCATCAGCCATTTAAAACACACACACACACAGACACACACACAAAAGAGTTAAATTATGTTAGAAGAGACAATTGTGAAAGATTATGAAATATGAGAAGGAGGGGTGGTCATAAAAATTTAGAAGGCTTCCATATCGCTTTATGAAAATCTCTAATTTCTCTCTATATGTTAAATAAACTGAAACTGTATTTTGGAATTATGGTGTGCTTTAGGGAAGAAACACCAAGCAGAACTCCAATAAGCAAATCCACACTGAATGAAGAGCCTTGCCTCTGTATCAAAAATTGGTGAATGTGCTTCCCTGGTGGCACAGTGGTTGAGAATCTGCCTGCCAATGCAGGGGACACGGGTTCGATCCCTGGTCCGAGAAGATCCCACATGCCGCAGAGCAACTAAGCCTGTGTGCCGCAACTGCCGAGCCTGCCCTCTGGAGCCCATAAGCCACAACTGCTGAGCCCGCGTGCCACAACTACTGAAGCCCGCATGCCGCAACTACTGAAGCCCGCGCGCCTAGAGCCCGTGCTCCACAACAAGAGAAGCCACCGCAATAAGAAGCCCCAGCTCGCCACAACTGGAGAAAGCCCGCGCGCAGCAACAAAGACCCAACGCAGCCAAAAATAAATAAATTTATTAAAAAAAAAATTGGTGAATGAAGGTACATTTATATGTTTTAAGTTAGAGTAAAACATGTAAGATGTGCATGTAGCACTTTTATGAGCCTGGCTTTCACTATCTTCGATTCATAAACCAAGTCTCAGTTACATCACATAGGAGGACTTTTAATATATATATATTTTTTTAATATATTATATTCATAATAATTTTATTTTATATGAAGTTTTTTAAAGTTTTATAACTAGTTAGCCTTTCAGAGGATAGCAAACCCCATACCCTTAATAATCTTTATAAAAGAGTTTTATTATATTAAATACAACATATATATTACTAAAGTGCTAAACAAAAGTGTTGGAAACTTTAAAAAGACTTTCCTGTGTAGTCAGGAACCTAGGAAAAGTAATCACATTATGGCTCAAAAATTCTATCTTCAGCATCACAAACTTTTGAGTATTAATCTGAGAGTTTGAAGTACAGAACACTTGAGATACAAGTGAATTCTCTGAAACTATTAGCGATTTGGCTTATAAGAACTGCAGGCCCCTCCTAAAATGTACACATTACATGCATTTGGAATGCCCTGTGATGCTGCAGCCCTGGCCTACTCCTCATCGTGTTCCTTGTCCCATCTCTGGGACTCACGTGCACTTTCCTACCCTACACCTCAGAGTGAAACTCAAGAATAAGAGAGGGCTTCCCTGGTGGTGCAGTGGTTGACAGTCCGCCTTGCCAATGCAGGGGACATGGGTTCGTGACCCGCCCACATGCCGCGGAGCGGCTGGGGCCGTGAGCCGTGGCCACTGAGCCTGCGCGTCCGGAGCCTTTGCTCCGCGACGGGAGAGGCCACAACAGTGAGAGGCCTGCGTACCGCAAAAAAAAAAGAAAAAGAATAAGAGAACTTCTTTACATATTACTCGGTAACTTTTTTTTAACCTGTTAAACCATTTTAAAGTATATAATTCAGTGATGTTAAGTACATTCACAATATTGTGGAACCATCACCACTATCTACTTCCACTATATACTTCGTCCTACTGATGGGCTGAATTTATTATTTCCAGGGTGAATATATTACAATTCTGACATCTCTTCCCATACCACTTAGTAGTATAATATTCATTAAATACAAAGACCAAAGATTAATAAAGCGAAAGAACTTTAATGAGCCAACATTTAGTATGCAGATCTTGAACTGCTTTTCAGAAGTGACCACTTTTAACAGTTCTGCAAATCAGTTCAATGCATACTGGGAGAACAGGGATATGTATTCACTCTAGCCTACCCATCTTAAGCAATTTTGCAGTTTTTTCAAAGTGATAGTCATTCGAATTGTGAGACTGGGATTGACATATATGAAGTACTATGTATGAAATAGGTAACTAATGAGAACCTACTGTAGAGCACAGAGAACTCTACTCAGTGCTCTGTGGTGAACTAAATGGGAAGGAAATCCAAAAAAGAGGGGATATATGTATACGTATAACTGATTCACTTTGCTGTACAGAAGAAACTAACACAACATTGTAAAGCAACTATATGCCAATGATAAAATAAAGATGCTAGAAAGTGACAAAAATAGTTTATCTCTAATAAAAAATAAAATAAAATAGTGGTGCATAAATAATAGAATATGGCATGCAGCTGTAATATTAATTTCAATTTTGATTTTCCTCAAACTTAGCTTTACTTAAAACAATTTAGTGACTGGAACATGTTGTCAATGTTTTAGCTTGAAATTCAAAAAAAGAAAAAAATCAAGAAATTAGTAGAAATAACCAGAAGAATAAAACATAAGACTTAACTTAAAAAAAAAGTGATAGTCATTTAAAATTCAATTAATAAAGCACTAGGTCTGTTTAGATGAGCCCCGTAAAAAGGACTGGCCCCCAAATATGACTGATTTGATATATCTATCTTTTTTTTAATATATAAATTTATTTACTTTATTTATTTTTGGCTGCATTGGGTCTTCGTTGCTGCACGCGGGCTTTCTCTAGTTGAGGCGAGAGGGAGCTACTCTTCGTTGCGGTGCACGGGCTTCTCATTGCGGTGACTTCTCTTGTTGCGGAGCACAGGCTCTAAGCACGCGGGCTTCAGTAGCTGTGGCATGCAGACTCAGTAGTTGTGGCTTGCAGGCTCTAGAGCGCAGGCTCAGTAGTTGTAGCACACAGGCTTAGTTGCTCTGTGGCATGTGGCATCTTCCCGGACCAGGGCTTGAACCTGTGTCCCCTGTGTTGGCAGGCGGATTCTTAACCACTGCACCACCAGGGAAGCTGATATATCTATCCTGATTCTCAAGATGACTTCCATTTTAAGTTAAAATCACCAGACACCATCAGGAAAAACAGCAATGAATTCCAAATCAAAATAACTGGACCCTGCACTTGATTCCCCAATATAATAGCTGTTTAACCTTGGGCAAGTCATCTAATCTCTCATTCTCAGTTTCCTGGTTCATCAGTATAAGTAACAATACATACCACCAGGGTTGCTGTAGAAATGAGAAGAAATAATACATTAAAAAAAAAACACAACTTTGAAACATATATAGGGTGTTAATAAATATTAGGATGATATCAGAATAATAATACTAATAATAGCCGTAATGGCTTTTTCTCTCAGTTATTGATTGAGAATTCAAGCCATAGAGGTTTGAACTTTTTAAAATTCAAACACACTTCAATTTTTTTAAAAAAGAAAATATTTCGAAGTATATACTTAGGATGGATATTTTTTTAATTCCACAAGATTAAGTAGAAATAAAATCTCCTACAATGTCTCTAAACCACTTTCAAAAGCAAGTAGTGAAGTGAGTAATCTGAATTAAAATACTGATATAAGATAAAGAAATGTTAATCCTTGAAATCTCAGAAAGAGAAAACTCCATTCATGCAAGGTTAGAATATTGTTCCTTAAAGGGAGAAAAACATCTAAGCTTAGGTACTTAGGTATATGGATAACATGTGGTCCCTCAAACCAAATCACCAATCCCTACTTTATCTTTTATCTCAGCATTACATAGGGCAAAAGAATGAAAGAAAATACTGCTAAAAGCAGCACATTTACATCCATCACAAAATGATCATACCACTTCCCTTGTAGCCCAGAGTGCATTTAATGTAATTGAAGAGAGAAGAAAATGCTTTAAAAGGAATAGCACTTTTTTTTTCAAAAACATAACTGAAGGAGGTTTGTGCTTCTGTCCAAGATGGAGAAAGAGAAACCATGTTTACCTTTCTGTTAGAAACAACAAAAAAAACAGGCAAAATATATGAAGTAATGGCTTTCATAATGTTGGATGTTATTGAAAAAGGACAGAGATCCCTGAAAGATGAGAAACAAATGAGGTGAGCCCTGTAGTTGTTTCAGTGTATTTCCTCAAGAGAGATCCCAGGCCACGATACAAAGAAAGGGATTGCAAGGAAAGCTTGGTAGTCTGCCTGAGTTGAGGAGACCTTACTGAGAGGTTAAGACAGCTAGAGTTCCCCGAGCAGAATACTGGAGAGGAGAGAGATGCATAAAAAGAGGACTGATGTGGGCCATCTGCAGGGGATTCTCCTCATGACTTCTGCTGAGTACTGATCAGAACATGCACATGTGGTAACTGTCCAAGACTGGGGATAGAACCACCTGAAAGAATTAGAGGGAACAATCCCAGGAGCTAAATGAGAACTGGAACTAGTCCCTGTTCCCACCAGCCTGAGTGAAAAACTTTACAATTCAGAGGAATTAGACAGAGGCCTCAGAGAGATTTTGCTTGAGTAATGGGTCAGAATTAGCTCTAGATTAAATGCAGCTTTGCCCCACCTAAAAAAGTTCAAGAGCCAGACCAAAGAGGATTGAACTGTTTCCAAGTAACTTACCTGCGTCCCAAAACAAAGTGCAAGAATATTATAGGAATACAAAAGATACGGAAATCAAGAAGATGAAACTCTCAACGTCTAACAACCAAATAAAAATAACCAGGCATGTAAAGAAGCCAAAAATATGACCCATAATAAGGATAAATATCAGTGAATTGAAAAAAACCCAGAAATGACACAGATGACAGATTGTAAACAAGGCCATTAAAAGTTATGATAACTGGGCTTCCCTGGTGGCGCAGTGGTTGAGAGTCCGCCTGCTGATGCAGGGGACACAGGTTCGTGCCCCGGTCCGGGAAGATCCCTCATGCCGCGGAGCAGCTGGGCCCGGGGGCCATGGCAGCTGAGCCTGCGCATCCGGAGCCTGTGCTCCGAAACGTAAGAGGCCACAACAGTGAGAGGCCCGCATAATGCAAAAAAAAAAAAAAAGTTATGATAACTGTATTCCACAGGTTTAAGAAGCTAGAAGAAAGATGGCACGTGTTAAGAAGAGACATAGAAGACATTAAAAAAAGACCCAAACCAGACTTGTAAAAAATGAAAAGTACAAGATGAAAAATACACTGGCTGGGATGAACTGCTGTTTAGACATTGCAGAAAAAAAGGTAATGAATTTGAAGGTATAGGAATAGAAGCTATCTAAAATGAAGCTCAGGACTTCCCTGGTGGCGCCCTGGTTAAGAATCCGCGTGCCAATGCAGGGGACACGGGTTCAAGCCCTGATCCGGGAAGATCCCACATGCCGTGGAGCAACTAAGCCCGTGCGCCACAACTACTGAGCCTGCGCTCTAGAGCCTGCAAGCCACAGCTACTGAGCCCGCGCGACACAACTACTGAAGCCTGCACACCTAGAGCCCACGTTCCGCAACGAGAAGCCACCGCACTGAGAAGCCCGCGCACCACAACAAAGGGTAGCCCCCACTCGCCGCAACTAGAGAAAGCCCATGCGCAGCAACAAAGACCCAATGCAGCCAAAAACAGATAAACAAATAACTTAATTAATTAATTAAAATAAATAAAATGCTCAGAGATAAATATATTTTCTTAATCTACAAATCATCAGTCAGCTGTGGAACAACTGCATACAATCTAATATGCCTGTAATTGGAGTCCCCGAAAGGAATAATAAAACATTTTTGAAGAAATA